>NC_060130.1:373527404-373830435 GCF_021461395.2 Schistocerca americana | reverse complement strand
GTAACCCAATCTTGCTGTCACTATCTCGTACAAGAGAGTCTTAGAAATCTGTGGAAAACCAGTAGACAACTCCGACATTGAGAAACGTCGATTTTCACGAACTTTTGCATCAACTGTCTGAACGAGTTCGTCAGTCACCAATGATGGTCTACCACTCCTCTCTTCATCATGAACGTTTTCTCGTCCACTTTTAAATAAACGTACCCATTCACGGACAACTCCTTCACTCATAACTCTTGGTCTGTACACGGCACAAAGCTCACGATGAATAGCTGCTGCAGAATATCATTTGGCTGTAAAAAACCTTATGACAGCACGCACTTCACATTTGGCGGGGTTTTCTATTGCAGCACACATTTGAAACTGCCACAAAAACTAAACTAGCGCAGGTACGACGTTCACTCGACCACAGCTTGATGCCGACTGACCTGTTGAGTGCGTGAACGCACAGATGGCGTCGCTACTCCCCCCACAACCCGCACTGTGACCAATCGGAGGTTACTTTCTGAACCGCCCTCGTACAAGGTGATGAGGAACAGTTTGAAAAGTTGGTAAGGGTGTTGCATTGTAGGTTGTGCTGAGAATTAATTAAGAAAAAAATAGATACAGTGCGCCGTTTGTGAGTTAATTAGCATTGAAGCTAGCCGATCAGCCGTTGCGCGCAAAAATTCAAGCGGTCTGACAGATAAAATTAGTGTCAGCTGTTCCCATAGAGCCGGCCGGTGTGGCCGTGCGGTTCTAGGCGCTTCAGTTTGGAACCGCGTGACCGCTACGGTCGCAGGTTCGAATCCTGCCTTGGGCATGGATGTGTGTGATGTCCTTAGGTTAGTTAGGTTTAAGTAGTTCTAAGTTCTAGGGGACTGATGACCACAGATGTTAAGTCCCATAGCGCTCAGAGCCATTTGAACCATTTGTTCCCATAGAGTAGATGACAGCGCACCACTGCTCAACCTTTGGCTCAGGTTCTATCCTTACTATCACCCCGTGTCGCATTTTCTTATCGCTCTCTTCAGTTTTAACAAATCAAATGAAGAACACAACTGGCAACACGATCTTTGGCTTGAATTTGCTCGCACATCGGCCTGATTGGCTAACTGCAATGTTTTAACTTGGAATGGCAACATGTATCGAATTTTTCTCAACAATTATTTCTCAGCCCAACCTAAGCTGCAACACACTTGAAAGCGTTTCAGACTGTTCCTGACCACCCTGTGTAGTGTGTGTCTATTGTTTATTTTAATGAATCACATTTTTCTTAACATTTCTGTTTATCCATCCATTGACTTGTGCTATGAGCGTTTATTAAGGAAATCATTTTAAGGAAGAGTACCCTGAACATAAACTTTAAATTATGAGACTCCAATTTAATTTCATCTTT
The DNA here is from genome assembly GCF_021461395.2 of Schistocerca americana. Lineage (NCBI taxonomy): Eukaryota > Metazoa > Arthropoda > Insecta > Orthoptera > Acrididae > Schistocerca > Schistocerca americana. Next base: position 373,829,057 of record NC_060130.1, on the reverse strand, counting down.
TTTTTAAATTTCTGTAACATCTTCTGTTCTCATTTTATTGGAGCATTATGTTGCACTCTATGATTATGTGAGCTTACAAGCTGTGGAGGGAGTTTAGTGATGCAGTTTGCAGCCACAGAGCACGTGGCTGGCGGTTGCGTGGACGCTTGGCAGGGGCGTGTATGGCTGTGTTTGCGCATTTGGGGAACTTTATATGTCAGATAAAAATGGATAATAATAACAAAACTAAGATTGACACGAAGGTGCGAGTTGGCAATCATGGTCAGAAAAATATGTAAAGCTAAATTATCTACAAGCGCCGCAAAAATATGTGATAGTTTAAAAATTATTCCGTCTTATAAATTGTAAATTTTATGAAAGTTCAAAAGGTAATATCTCGGCAGTCCTATGATCGATTGATATGAAGAAATTGTTTACGGATGCGGCTAGTAGAGCTACATGGAGAAATTATAGCCGATTTAGCTGAATGTGTACCACTTTTGAATGAGATTTTTGAATGGGATTCTACTGAGATAAACTGTGGTTTCGGTAATAAATAAATTTAAAGAGATGAAACTAGCGGCAGGATTCTAAGGTTTAAATAGGTAGATGAGTAAGTATGTATTTTTATTTGTTTATGTATGTTTAGTATCAAAAATCTGGGAAAAGCAATATCACGACAAGAACATTATTTATGAGGAAACAGTGGCAGATACAGAAAATTGGACTTTAAATTGTTATTGCCCGGAAATTTTCCGTAGTTTTCAATGTATCGTATGTGTTTCTGTGTTTACTTTTACAATATTCGTAATTCTTTTTATCAAACATGGTTTTGAGTTAGGCAATCGTTTCGAGCATTCATACGGCGGCCACCTTTGATGACAGGATGGTTGGTTTTGAGTGACGCTAAGAGCCAGACGTGCCACGCATCTGGGTGAAGTATTGGGTTGGTAGCCACGTTCGGGAACAAGTATGTATGTAGCAGCGCTCGAAAATGATCAAGATGAGCGCAATATAGTGCATTAGGACAGCAGACAACAGTATATTTAGTGAACTGTGAACATACTGTCGAGTGTCGTGACCGCGACATATGAATTTTATAATGAACTGTTGTAGCATCATTTATTAACGGCCGCCCTTACGTAAATGCCCCTCAGACTGCATTTTAAGTGCTTAGTCAATATATGGAAGACTTCTGTGGAAAAATAGAAATAAACTACTTGTTAAAATTAGAAATCAACGTGAGTGACTCAATATTTTTAGAAATAATTAGAAAACTTTTTATGGCTTCTGACATGTCGAGCGACAAGTAATTTTAATTTTAATATTGAAATTTTGCATTTTATTGTTTTGGACACGTCTGCGTGCATGTTTTACTTTTTTCACGCATTCGTTTGCGCTCCATAGATGCAGTAATATTGTAGAGGGCCTTGGAATCGACAGGTGGCGCGCATGCTGCTGTAACTTGCGCATGCGCGCCTACGGCACTTTTACGTATAAATATAGCGACTTGCACTAGCAATCTCCAGTGTCAAACACTCGCCTGAAGATGGCTGTAAGGTTGTCAGCCGAAATATCGTGGAAAGAAGTCGATGAGATCCGGCTGCAATCCCGAAATCTTGTGGAATACCTAATATTTTGGTTGTAAAGTGGAAGTGAAGTGATTGGGGCTTTGCCAGATGACAACGGGAAAGTGTGACAAGGAAATACACTTAGCGAGCCATAGTAGAACGACCGTCGCAGCAGAAAGGCCAAAAGGCCAATTACTGGACAATGGACGCGGCCCTTGGATTAGTGGGAGACGAAAGCAGAAGAGTCCGCAGCTGGTGGTCGTGCGGTAGCGTGCTCGCTTCCCGCGCCCGGGTTCCCGGGTTCGATTCCCGGCGGGGTCAGGGATTTTCCCTGCCTCGTGATGACTGGGTGTTGTGTGACGTCCTTAGGTTAATTAGGTTTAAGTAGTTCTAAGTTCTAGGGGACTGATGACCATAGATGTTAAGTCCCATAGTGCTCAGAGCTATTTGAAAGCAGAAGATGCACCATCACGGGCCTTGTGTAAACAGTAAAATCGCGTAACACTGCCGTGGACAGCGTGTGTGCTTCACATGCTGAGACCAGGCCTAGTGGCGCTTTTAATGCAAAGAGGGAATCTCGAACGCTGGTTGATCAGGAACAAGCCAGCATACGCAGGAGTTTGTTTCGGAGATTATTATTGGTCAAGTAAGTGACAGTAAGTTAAAGACAATATAGTCAATTACGTAGGGTAACTGAGGCCACTCTCTCTCTCTCTCTCTCTCTCTCTCTCTCTCTCTCTCTCCCTCTCTCTCTGCAGGTGTCGTGTGTTGCACGGAGCACACTTAATGCCCTGTGGTGACGAAGAGAGATATTTTTCTGTGAACACTTTGTTGTTTCACGAAGGTCTGCGGCAGCCGAATTTGTGCTGGATTTCTCATATATCTCCGTAGTGGAGGGCAGGAGAGGTGCTGTTATAGTTAACGTTCTTGTGAGTGTTTTGAGGGCAACATTGTGATCGTTGTCCAGCCTTGGCGAGTGTACAAAGCCATTTGTCGTAACTGGGGATGCATACAGTTTTACGCTCCTTGGAATCATAGGGAAGTTTTAGACTGTTAAATTCAGAGGGCAGCATAGTTTTGTCAGGTAAATATGTACGAGTGGCGACACACGCAACAGCCAACCGCCGCTGAGATTATCGCTGCGTTCTCTGAAAGATGAGTGATGCTTTGCGCATGCGTTAAATTTTGGAGTCACCGGCATGCTTTCATTTCAGGTGTGCAATCTACTGCATTCTACTGCATTCTTCGCATTACCTCGCGTCCATGGTAGTCACGTAATTCACGTGTGATCTTGAGGTTTAAATTTGAGGAAGCGATCCGACAGATGGGAATTATTGCCACCTACAATAGTTTCGTTTATATTGTCACAGTACATAGTTTTGGTTCTGATAGAAATGTCAACTGAAATACTTTTAGTAGATTTTCGGTATCAAATTGATAGTAACCTTAGTTAATATTTTTCTTGTGTTTATTTTTATACGGGATCTTCCAAGTCTGTATAGGATTTCTCCAAGATTACCATTTCCGTATCCTGAACCTAAATGTGTATGGCAATTCATGTAATAAATTCTTTTGTGCAGGGAATAGACTGCTGTTGGTCCTAAAGCAGAGTTGTCTCCCCTTACTCACTGACATATTTTACTGCACCAACGGCAGCTATTCTTCTGATGTCTAACAGTCACGGTGGCTGGCATCTCCACACCTGGTAGGGCCTCGGTTCACCGGCTTAAGATTTAATTTTCCTTTTCAGAGCATTCCTTGCGCGTTAAGTGGCGGGGTAGATCACATTAAACGAGCACCAGCTCGTTAGAAGTGTAAGGTCGGTTAATGATATCACACTGTCACCAAATTTCACCATAATTCTACCCGACGCCACTGAGGACGTGTCGCATGATGCATAGGTGGTCGTGGTCACTCTTACCCGCATATCACCCCTTCTTTTGACGCCTCTGCGAACAAAGTCAGAACGGCGACATCCAAGATTGAAATCAAGCTATTTTCTTATTGGTGGCCAAATAAAAGATTTCGGGCACACTGCCGCTCAGAATCTATAAGAAAAAGCCTCAGGAAATGGCATAGGAGCGTTGATTACCGCACATTTCGCCGTCGAAAACGACAGTTCGTTGTGCGATGAGCAGCATGACGACGTTCTTGACAACCTTTGACGCTTATAGGACATGCGGACGTTTCAAAGCGTACCTAGGGACTTTGTAGTGCTACATCCCCATTGAACATGTTCGCACAACTTGGAGAGCACTACCATCACTATTTTTGCTGTCGTGTACAACCTGGAACCACTAGGGACCTTTCAAACTCATTTTAGTGATCTGAAGCAGTAAAAGCTGCTTGTGCTTTTTCAGCCCTCTTGGCCGTGTTCACCGGTGGAGTGACGGGGAAGGGGAGGGGGGATGTGTGCGGCATTAGCATATGTCTGAATAAAACTGCAAACTGTCCCTCTTAACAGCTCATCCCCCTCAGTTCGGCACGCGCTCACCTTTACTGAGAATTTTACTGTGCAGAGAAAAGTAGTTCCAGGCACCTTGCAGGCAAGCACTGGAAACAGGGGGGTGTCAAGTTGCTGCCTGCCTACAGGTGCCTATCACCTACTTGACAGGTTGTCTCTGTAAAGGTAAACATTCAAACTTCTTAACAAAGGTGGTGGGTGTTGCCAAAATGCGCAGTATTAGAGGGATTATTCGCCATGTAATTCACACATGTGTCGATGTTGCAAAAGGAGGGCTGAAAAATCATAACGATTTTTCGCTGCTTCATATCACGTTCAAATTTCGTATAATGATTTTAAACGGTCCAGTCTGTACATGAGAGCAAAAATCGCGATCTTACGGTAGTCCAAAGGGGTGCAATCACGTTCAGTGGGGATACAACACCACAATATCCTTGGAAACTGGTTGAAACGTCCACAGGTGTCAGCAACGCCAAAAGTTTGAAAAATGGTGGAGGGAACCATCAACAACATATGAGATGATGTACTGGCTGAAGTAGAGCTGTGAAGGGGGGTTGCGATTCGTACTCAGCTGCTAATACATTTGCACACGAAAGGTAAAGACCGGAGGTAGACTCTCAATCCGGCACTTTATGTTAATCTGCCAGGAAGTTTCATGTCAGCAAAACATGTCCTGCTGCCGTCGCCATCCTCCGATCAACTATAAAATGTCAAGAATTATTTGTATCACTCGGGTGGCTGCTCATGCAGCGTTGTGTTTTTTTACCGAATGATCAGACGGGAGAGGACGAAACTTGAAATTATGACTTGGGTCACTCCTCTCGAATAGCCCCAGGGATCCACGGAGCTCAACGTCCACTTCAGACACCACCATGAATTTCACGTCCTCTCATTGTGTGAACCATTCAACATCTACACATATACTGCGCAAGCCATTTTACAGTGCCTGGAGGAGGGTACTTCGCAGTAAATATTAGTTATTTACTGTTCTATTACATTAGCGTATTTAGTGAGGGAAAAATGGCTGCCTATATGTCTCAGTATGCATCTTAATCTCTCTGATCTTAGTCCCACGATGCCAGCGTGAGGAATACCGAGCTATCAGTATGGTCGCACTATTTTCCCAGAACTGAGATTCTTTACAGCTACATCTAAATCTACACAGTATACTCCTTATCGTGAAGAGTACTTAGTGTGCCAATGACATTACATCTTTTTCTCTTCCAGTAACGAATGACATATAGGGTGTCTAGGAAACCTGTTTTCTCTGATCGCTAGACAACAATTCAAGCAAATCATATTAATAGATTTTTATTACAGCAAGATAAATGATAATACTTAACTTTAAGAAATGTACAATGAGATGTCGCAAGAAAAGGGTGACATGAAACATAAGCAGTCTCTCCAGTATATACAATTCGTAACACAAGAGAAGAAATACATTTCTGAAGTCACTGCTGTAGCGTTAGTAAGTCGGCTAAACTTCAACTCGGCCGCGGCCAGGCGGAGCGGCGCTTATATTCTCTTGGCCTAGATGCCCCTCCTGTCTTGGTGTTGTCCTAGAGAGGGGTCTGTCAGCGTACTACTGGCTGACGTCGTCTCACAGTAAGGGGGAGGAAACTCTACTTTAGGATAAACAACAGTCTATTCCCTGTACAAAAGAATTTATTTTGAACAAGATGGCTCTGAGCACTACGGGACTTATCTGCTGTGGTCATCAGTCCCCTAGAACTTAGAACTACTTAAACCTAACTAACCTAAGGACATCACACACACCCATGCCCGAGGCAGGATTCGAACCTGCGACCGTAGCAGCAGCGCGGCTCCGGACTGGAGCGCCTAGAACCGCACGGCCACCGCGGCCGGCGACTTTGAACAAGAATCACACCTTTCTGTATAGCGAGGCTATGCCGACGTGCAAAGTACCGGCGCACTACCGAGTTCTTTATGCTATGCAAAGAGCGAGGCAAAGATGTGCGAATGTATTGTAGCAAAATGTTAAAATCTGAATCAGCTTCCATGGCCTGTACAATTTTTGTATAATTTAGAGGAAAGTATTGAAGAAATTCAGAATCCTGAGCATCGATGTGACAACAAGACGCAGCGGAAGCGTCAAAGTCCGTATCAGGGCCAATCGGATGACGTGAAAGTGAGTCCGCATTACCATGTTTAGCCGTCTGATGATGCACAGTCTCTTACTGATATTGAGACAACGAAGCACATCGTTGCAATTTTTGGGCAGTTCGTACAGGAATGGCTTCGTCAGATGAAACAAGGCCTACATTGTCTTGTGATCCGTTACTGAGAAGCATTTTCTGCAATACAAATAGTGGTGGAATTTGGTGACACCATACACAATAGCCAATGTCTCTTTCTCTATTTGTGAATAGTTACACTGAGCTTTGGATATCACTTTTGATGCGAAAGAATTAGGTCTGTCTTTATCACCGATTCTGTGCAAAAGCATTGCACCGATTCCTTAAGAAGAAGTGTCAACTTCAGAAAAGAGTTCAGGGAATTCTTTCAGCAAGCTAATTACACTGTTATTTGAAATGAATGCAGACACAGGCAACACATTGTCCTGAATCTGAAAGCCAAACAAATCAAAAGAATCTAACCCATATATGACTCACAATTGCGTGATTGGAACACAGTGAAAGTTATAGTTCTCGTATGTGAGCGATACATAGAGGCAAAGTACATTTTCAGAGAACGGGAATGTCTTGTCCATTACAGGCTGTCAGGTGCATGCTAGTTTTAGACAGGCATGGGGAGCCTAACAGTTCAGCAGTGTAACAGAGGCACACATTTCCAACTGAAATTTCACTCTTTTTCCACAAATAAAGTTATACAAATGTACAAAAGGCTTGTTGGACTGGAATATCTCTGAAGAAACTTTCCCTTGAGAGGTTTGATAATGCCTGCAGCAGGCTGTGAATACACTGCATTTCTTACATGGGCCTTGTGACTAGATTTTTGTGAGTGGACAGCATTCCTAATTTTGTGCCATTGCAAACATATGGATTGCACATGTCCTTTCATGCCACAAGCGTACCACTGTGCTTGTCTGAGGGACATTTTTGGCATTCGTGCTGCGAGTAGCAGCTAGGGCATGACTTAATTCTGTTCACTGTAGCCGCCTGTTTAGAGAGCGGCTTGGAGAATTGTTTACGCGGCATGACGCGCAGAAGCAGCCGCTGCCTGATGGGCTCGTCCCGAGCAAGGGAATCAATCTGACAAATTGGTGGCTGCTCAAATTTATCGGCTGACACGGCACCTGAATCATATTGATCTAGTATGTGCACTACATGTTGAGAAGATGGATCGGACTGGTTCAAAATCTGTTCCTGAGTCTGACATCAGTTACATTGTACACGATCACATCACGCAACATAACATCTGAATACAGAGCACCAAAAGTACATTTGAACTTGCATTTCCTCTTCATACCCTGCAAATCTGTTACCCACTCGCGATAAGTTTTTTTCTGGCCATTTCTTGCGCTTAAAGAAATGGTACCTAGCTGCTACCACATTCACTTGTTGGTCATAATAGTCTACAACCTGATCATATGAAAGTTCACTCGGAGTGGCGATAGGAAAAAATTTTTAAATGAGTCGAAACACTGCACTTCCTACCATGGACAAGAAACAGGAAAGTTTCACAGTACCTGGTACGTAGTGAGCAAGCACGTGGGCTTCCAACCACCTCTTGGTCATGAAACTGGCGAAAATGCGGTATAGCACCTGGAGCAGCTGTGGGCGTCTACTGTACAGCATTCGTTTGATTTCCTTGTTAGTGACCAGCCCATTAGGCAGCGGCTGCTTCTGCGCTCCATGCCGCGTAAACAATTCTCCACGTAGCTCTCTGAACAGGCGGCTACAATGAACAGAATTAAGTCATGGCCTCGGTGCTACTCCCAGCACAAATGCCAAGAATATCCCTCAGACAAGCACAGTGTTACGCTTGTACCATATTGAGTAGCGATGAAATCTGTTGCGTCTGAAACTGAAACATCTGTGTTAGCTGCGTTGCATCTAACGCTGGTAGCTGAAGCGCCTCAGCAGGGGTTGGAGTAGGTGGGGTGGGCATGTTGTAAGAAACAAATGCAGACAAGGCAAGCAATAAAAGTAAGTACAAAAGCAAAGAAAATTCTTGTAACACCCACCTGAAAACACCGATTAACAAAAACACTATAATGGACTGTTAAAGTAAACACCCCTGCAAAGAAAAGACAAGAGAGAATTCAGGCTCCAGCAAAACAATAGCCCACGGAAAGTTAAAACAGGGAAGCGGTGGTGGCTGTCAGTCTGTGATTCATGGTACACCTTGTTGCCAGTGTTGTGTTTCGGCCACTCGTCTGATATAGGGTGCCTACAAAACTTGTTTCCTCGGATCGCTAGACAAAAGTTCAAGCAAATTGTATTAATAGATTTTTATTTCAGTAAGATAAATGACAATACTTAACTTTGAGAAATGTACAGTGAGATGTTACAAGCAAAGGGCGACATGAGACAAGCAATCTCTTCAGTATATACAATTCATAACACAAGAGAAGAAACACATTTCCTAAGTCGCTGTAGTGTTCGTAGGTCGGCTAGACTTCAACTCGGCCGCGCCCAGACGTAGCGGCACTTATATTCTCTTGGCCTAGATGGTGCTCCTGTCTCGGTTTCGTTAGTCCTGTATAGGGAGAGAGTGGCCAATCGGACCATACGGCGGCCATTTTTTTGCCAAACTACGGGCGGGACTTTTGAATTTCCAGTAGTGGAGTAGTGGAGTACACACTCACCGAATCAAAAGCACAAGACAATATGGCGAAATCATTCGTTAAATGCCTTTCTTTACAGCTATAATATACTCATAGTAGCCTACTACGTACAGCACAGGAAAATTTGATACAGTGGCTGTAAAAATTATTAGTTACTTGCATTTATCTCCTTTAAAGTTCGTTTACTAGACATATTGAAATGAAAGTAACTTAAATAGAAAAAAAATATAGTGTATAGCATTTGTTTTGTATCGGGAGTGCATAACGCTAAAGATTTAGCGTACCTGTATTACGTCAAATGGCTTGGTTCAAATGGCTCTGAGCACTATGGGACTTAACATCTGAGGTCATCAGTCCCCTAGAACTTAGAACTACTTAAACCTAACTAACCTAAGGACATCACACACATCCATGCCCGAGGCAGGATTCGAACCTGCGACCGTAGCGGTCGCGCGGTTCCAGACTGAAGCGCCTAGAACGGCTCGGCCACATCGGCCGGCCTGTATTACGTCAGATGAATGAAAGTCGTAAGCGGTTGTTTACTTGTGACATGCAAAAAGTCTGAGACGTATTAGTACTTCTTGTCACGTCTTCACACTTTTTGCATGTCACAAGTAAACAACTGCTTACGACTTTCTTTCATCGTATCCCTTCTAACCCACAGTAAGTAGGCCTATTAAAAACTGTCTTCAAGAGTACCTACAATTATTTACTACGAATAATGTTTCAGCAACCACGACAACTGCGGAAAACGTGCTTACAACTTGCCTGCGTCAACAGACAGGCATTAATACTGAAACCAAAATAACGCCTAGTGTTCTGATTCGGAACGAAATAAAGTTTGACGCTATAAAGTCGAATGAGTATGGCACAACAGTTACTGACGTGTTTACTTCAAACATGTAGGCCTACCGACTTCATCACAAAACGCTTCATTATTTCAACTCGTATTTAAGATCGCAAACGCTAATTACGTACTAAAAGCGATATACAACTAATCGAACATGCATGCACAACGCATAACAAGTCTCTCAATAATTCAAATACCTTTTAATCGTCTCCAAAAGTCCTCTGAACTTCAATTCAACTCAAAAGCACGGCGAACATAGGAAGCGCGAGAGACGTTTGGCAGGAAAATGGCGCCAAAGCTAATCAACCAATGACGGGCAACTTCACCTATGGCCACTCTCTCTGTATATAGGCTCTCTATGTGTCGTCCTAGAGAGGGGTCTGTTAGTGTACGATTGCCTGACGTCATCTCACAGGTCTCTCTGCTCTTCCGTTCTTGGCCATCGTGCCGGAGATTGGCGTTATGCCGGAACAAATGTACCTACTAAATCACTTCTTATTGCAGCATGTAATCCTAATAATTTCAAAATATGAGCTGCACAAGGATGAAACGTTGCCGGCGAAAAAGATTCTCTGTTTGCTTGCACATTTTTTGAGCAGCCACATTTGATCCATTATCAAAGCACTGACCACGACAGTGCTGTCAAGTTCATGCTTGTTAAGTTCATCTATGATAGCATTACTAATTCAATTACCTGTCTTTTCCTGAAAATCAAAATATTCCAGGAACCTTTCATGAATTTCACATCAATATTCCACTTCGTTAAAAAGGAACATACCTTAAAATCAGAATATTGTGTACGGTCTTAGACACATCAGGAATAGCATCGCAAATAAATGAAAAAAGAACTTCCTGTGTCTTTTCTAAAATTTTCTTTAACATATTATCCCCACACAAAGATAAAAGCTCATTCTGTGCTCGCCAAGACAAATATTACACTCTCTCTTCATGTTTCTGTTGACTGCCTTTAACACATATTGTATGTTTTCATAATAATGTGTCATCTTTAGTCAATAGCTCAATTAAATGCCAGAAGTTAACTTTATCTGGCTCTCCTAACTGGTGGCTACTTCCGCTACAGGGCAGATTTCGCGAGGCTAAAACGATAGCAACATCCATAATTCTTTTTAACAGCTCACGTAAAAAGTCTTTCTTTTAGCAATAGTTTCTGGGACGTGGAATACACTCTTCTACAGTATCTATGAGGCTTTGTTGATAACATCTTCATGCTAGATAATTATTTTTATGTAAAAAACTATTCTCGTGGTCCGGGAGAATGGAGTATAGCTCTTTCCAAGTTGTTTCCGAGTATCAAATCCTTCATCGAGGTTAGCTAATGTAGTTGTAGTTTTTGGCATCATTCTGAAAGAACGAACATGGCCAACAGAAGATTTTCTTCTGGCTGTCAGTCCACACTGACCAGTCACATTTTACTTCAAATCTGTAGTTACAGCATCTGGAATACAAGTGACACTCGGCAAATTTTTTACCTTGTCTACAACCCATTGAACTGTTCGAAGTTCGATATTTGGAACGCCCTTTCTAACAATTCTGTCTCTGTCACTGTTATTAAATGGATACGGCCATTGCTCACAATCACTTTGATTCCAAAAAAGTCGCTGAATGCAGACTCAGACATTGGTTTACTATCCTCCCCTTCGTCAGGGAGCAAAATGCCTACATGAGATGCTGTTAGCTTAGGTATTTACTCAGAACAAATTTTCGCTTCCGCTGATGTTACAGTTACTTATATCCAACACTGAATTCTCTTTTGGTAAAAAGTAGCTGCCTATTGGTTTTTTACTTTTCTCTTGATCTTTCACAAATTTTTTATCACATTTACGTTTTTCTGATCGCTTCCATGCAACATATTTATGTATGTAATCCAACATTATTCTGGAAATAATTAAAATAGCTACTAAAATATGTTTACACGAAAAAGGAAAGCTTTAAGTAACGGCGAAACTAGTGGTGCTAAATTATTTTTAAAATTTTGTAACCTACCCCGGATTAAAAACAATATAAAGAGAATCGCTTTGTAGATTCAGGATACCTGTAGTAACTGCATATGCAAAAAAATCTAACTTTCACGAAAACAGCTTGCAAACTGCCCTCAATTTGTGTCCGCAGCTCGTGGTCGTGCGGTAGCGTTCTCGCTTCCCGCGCCCGGGTTCCCGGGTTCGATTCCCGGCGGGGTCAGGGATTTTCTCTGCCTCGTGATGACTGGGTGTTGTGTGATGTCCTTAGGTTAGTTAGGTTTAAGTAGTTCTAAATTCTAGGGGACTGATGACCTCAGCTGTTAAGTCCCATAGTGCTCAGAGCCACTTGAACCATTTCTGGTTGCACAAACTGAACAAGTCAATAACACATTGGTCCACTACTGGCCTTTATGCAAGTAGTTATTCGGCTTGGGATTAACGGAGTTGTTGGATAGCCTTCTGAAGGGTATAGTGTAAATACTGCCCTACTATGCGTTATATCCCACCGCACTCTGGGGTGTCTGTAGACACGTGTTCGGCCTGGAATCTCATTAACTGGAGTAGAGTTGTCTTCAGTGATGAATCCCGCTTCGAACTGAGCCCTGATGACCAGCAAAGTCGTATCTGCAGACGCCACGCACAGACGCTACATGGCCCGACAACCAGGAGTAATTGTCAGGGGTGTCATTTCATATCAGGGCCCCTTTGGTTGTCATCTGCGACGCCCTTACAGCAAAGGGGTACGTCGACGATATTCTACAACCCGCTTTGTTTCCCTTCGTGGCAAGTCATCCTGGGCTTACATTTGAGCAAGAAAATGCCCTTCCGCACACGGCAACACGACGAGAGTTTCTCCTGCTTGTCTTCGTGCTTGCCAAATCCTACCTTGTCCGGAAAGGTCGCCGGATCTCTTTACAATTGGGAACGTTTGGAACATTATGGGAGAAACACTCTGGTGTGAGCCAGTTCTACGCCAGTCAATGAGATTCCAGGCCGAAGACGTTGAAAGGTCTCTGTTGGATTCCTTTCATGTTTGATTTCTTAAATCTGTTGTCATTTATGGAATAAATTCCTCTTCTAAATTTACTGTGGCGTTTCTGACTATCTGGGAGGAGACTGAGTAGTGGAACGTGTTACTTTTACACATAAACAAGAACGATCTGTCACACTACTACACTTTAAAACACAGTTTATATGTAATTCATGTCACACAGTCTCATACGGAACCTACATCCGCTTTCTTTTATATACTGTATGTGATAAGATACTGTCATCCCACTTCCCTTCTGTGTGAGAGTATGAATGAGCAAATGTATTTGTAGTTGCATGCTTGAGGGTAGCAGACAAGCCTGTCTGCTAGAGAACAGTAGGACCAACGTCGGAACAGGTAGCTACGCTTCCTAAAAGCAAAGAGGTTTCTATCCTTAGTATGGTTCTGTCCGTCCGTTGTCATGTTGGTATAGGAAGCTGCCCCTCTGGCCACTTCCGTTTGTCTTTGTGAGCCACCCTCAGGAAGCACGCTCGGCAGTAGGCAGTTGCTGTGGGACCGTGGCGAGCGTCTGAAGTGGTAAGATCTCCGGCTAAACGGGTGTCTGCTAAGTCAATAGGACAATGGATTTCTTAAGTTCAGCCTAACTGAAAACTTAATACCTTGATTTCAGATTTAGCTCTAAAATATCTAATGCTATCTTAAATTGCAGCGGAGTGTAATTCTCGTGTGAAGTTCAGATTATTTTGCGGTAGTTGCTTTGTCATTACTTTGTGAGTAAAGTGGAACCACGTGTTGATCAGTAACTCTAACTAAGTGCATCAATCTTAAATGTGAATGCTTGTGTGATTATAACGTCTCGTCTTGACAATATTTTACAATATAGCAACTTTTCTTTATGCTTTTCTTTATGTTCAACCCACGTGGAGTGTACTTTGCGAGACCAGTACCACGTGCTTATATAACTGTTTGACCCATCAGGTTAATAGTAAGACGTTAGTAACCAGTTCAAGGTTTTTCTTTTGTCAATTGCTTTTCGATCGAATTTATTTTAATTATCAAAATTACTGTGGAGTTATACGCTTTCTGTAAACCAAGTTGACCACGTGGAGCATGTGGTGTAATCATCAAAGTAGCCTTCAGCTATTCTTTTTGGGAAGATTTCATAAAGAGTTAATATGAATTTAGTATACCAGTGTGTGGTAATTACATGACGGACAGGATTGTGTTACGAACGTAATTTCTTTGGGTGAAAACTGAATCTGTTGGTTGTGGTTAATTTCTCCTTGCTTATGTTTCAACGTTCTTTGGGTGTTGTTTTGTGAATGCAGGGTTGTATGCAGTCTCCCAATCTTGGCTCCATATTTGATGTGTTCCGTAAGATTAAAATCTCACATTTTTACAATCCTTAAACAAGGCACCAGCTCAGTTATAACTCACGTATAATATGCTGAAATTTCAATGAACAATCTTAAAATAAATTTCAAATATAAACTGATTTCTTTCTTTTTATTTAAATTCTCCTTTTTATATATAGATATATTACCGGTTGTTGCATGACTGTAAAAGATTATAATCAATGTTAGTCTGATTGGTAATGTGGTAAACCTAGACTAGTTACCTGGTGAAACAGTTGCGCAGTAATGCACGGTTAACTTCTCCCCAGACAGCTCACAGCTTTTAACCCGCTTTTATTCTACTATTAGCACCCGATTTCAGCATAGCAAATTCTTGTAGCAATATTACAACGTGTCTGTAGACGTCTCGGACTGCAATGGATATAACGCGCCAATTGGACAGAATGTGGCACAATATACCTCAGGAGAACATCCAACAACTCCGCTAACCAATGGCATGACGAATAACTGCTTCAAGAGGGGCCAGAGGTGGACCGAAGCGTTATTGTCATTTTGTGAAACGCTTTCTCTCGAATAAGTCATACAATTTTTCTGCAATTGTAATAATTTGTTTGCCTGTACATGTACATCACATCTCTCGATTTCCGTAACATTCGTATCATTCCTTCGTGGTGTGTCTCTTTTTTCTTAGAGTGCACACTGTGTAAAATAGTGGTCCTCTGACACTTCTTAGTGAAAGCATGAAGTTACTTTCACTCTCCGTTGACAATAACATGATGTGTCCTGTATGTGAGAAACTTTTCGATCCAGTCACACAGTTGATCTGACATTCCGTATGTTCATATACACTGAGGTAGGAAAAGTCATGGGACTGCGATATGCGCACATACAGATGGTGGTGGTATCGCGTACACGAGGTGTAAAAGGGCGGTGCTTTGGCCGTGAGTCGGACTCAGGCGGTTCATGTGAAAAGGTTTCCCTCGTGATTACGGCCCCACGATGGGAATTAACAGACTTTGAACACTAAATGGTAGTTGGAGCTAGACGCATGACACATTCCATTTCGAAAATCGTTCTGGAATTCAGTATATCGAGATCCACAGTGTCAAGAGCGTGCCGAGAACACCAAATTTGAGGCATTACCTCTTACCATGGACAATGGAGTGGCCGACGGCCTTCACTTAATGATTGACAACAGCGGCGTCTGCGTATAGTTGACAGTGCTAACAGAGACGCAACACTGCATGAAATAACAGCATAAATCAATGTGGGATGTACGACGAACGTATCCGTTAGAACAGTGCGGTGAAATATAGCGTTAATGGGGTATGGTAGCAGATGACCGACGCGAGTGTCTTTGCTAACAGCATGACTTCGCCTGCAGCGCTTCTGCTGGGCTCGTGACAGTATCGGTTGGACCCTGGAAAACAGACGGCGCCGTATAGTCCAACTAAACCAATCATTGACTGGAAATGGTTATTTTCGGCTACTTGGAGTCCATTTCAACCTTTCAAAGACATCATTTTTATGGATGACATTGCGCTAGGTCACTGGACCACGATTGTTTGTGATTGGTTTGAAGAACGTTCTGGACAATTCCAGCGAATGATTTGGCCAACCAAGTCGCCTGACATAATTCTCATCGAAGATTCATGGGATGCAATTGAGAGGTCAGTTCCTTCACAAAATCCTGCACCAGTAACACCTGGGCAATTACGGAGCTCTATGGGGGCAACATGGCTTAGTATTTCTGCAAGTGAATTCCAGCGACTTGTTGACTTCTTGCCACGTCAATTTGCTGCACTATGTCGCACAAAATGAGGTCCGACATGATACGTGGAGGTATCTCATGACTTTTGTCATCTCAGTCTATTGTTCATTAGGCATCAGTATGGAATTGTATTGCATGCCTTCCGGAAATGAAAGAACACCGCATCAACCTGGGCACCGGTATCTGGATATCGTGGAAGAGCAGAACGAGATAGGTTTCACATGATCGTTGTTACCGGAATAAAACGCATGTTGATTCCAATGGAGGAGATTTTTGGTCTCCGGAAATATAATATGCGATCCTAAGACACGGTCAAAATTTCTAGACGATATTGGCGCCAGAGACGTAAGAATGTAGTTTTTGAGTGTGTGTTCGACGACATTTCTTGGAATGGGGACTGATCCGCGCTTTTTTCCATCATCTAGGATTGCCTCGATTCTCTAGCAACCTACTATACGCTGCTGCTAGAAGAGGAGTAAGTTCTTTGTCATACTCTGTGTAGAAATGTATTAGTATCGCGTCAGGTCCAGTGGACATTCCTCTCTTGCGTGATTGTGGTTGCTTTTCTATCGCGGAATCGCTTATATTTGTATGCCCTTTTGACGTTTGTGAAGTCATTTAGTATTTCAGTTTCAATCTGTCAAGCTCAGTTTCGATGCCATTATGGTCAGTGTCTGGGCAGATGGTTTCGATGCGTTTACTCAATTAAGATCAAAACTTCATAGGATAATCTGGAAAGTCGGTAGACAGAATTTCTTTCAAATTCGTCAAACACATCACGTATGGTTCTCCTTATGCTAATTTTGATTTCGTTCAGTTGTTGTTTGTTTGTGAGGTCAAATACGCTCTTTGCTTTCGTAGCAGCTTTCTGATACAACTGTCGAACCACGGTTGTTCTTTCACATCCCTCTGCTTTGCTCGGCACATACCTGTCTAAGGTGTATTGGGCAGTACCATTGAACTTTGTCGTTGATGCTCAACATTTTCAGTCCTAGAGGTGAATTTTTCATGTTGCCTCTTTCAATTAATCTGAAATCTGTTTTTGTTGTTCTTGTTAAGCAGAAATATATTTTTACCTTCCTTTATGTTATTTGCAACCGTATTCAGTGATGCTATAACAATCTCAAGATCGCTGATACCCCTGTTCTACGCTGAGTCGAAGTGTTTGGGTGATCAGGAAATCTAACATGTTGCCCTCAGCAGCCTGTTTCTGGTTAGCTGCTCAAGGTATGTTTCGGAAAAGACATTTAGAAAATGGTTCAAATGGCTCTGAGCACTATGCGACTTAACTTCTGAGGTCATCAGTCGCCTAGAACTTAGAACTAATTAAACCTAACTAACCTAAGGACATCACACACATCCATGCCCGAGGCATGATTCGAACCTGCGACCGTAGCGGTCGCTCGGTTCCAGGCTGTAGCGCCTAGAACCGCACGGCCACTCAGGCCGGCAGACATTTAGAATAATTTCACATGCTCCTCTGTTCTTAGTAGACACCTCAATCACTTGAGTCTCCTAGTCTACAGGTAATACTATCAGACAACCAGGAAATTTAGCCGAAATCTTCCCCAACTCTTCCTTTAAATGTTCCGCCACTACTGCTCCTGAGGCAGAGAGTCTATAAAAGTATCGGATGATCATGTTTCTTTCCGCTTTAACACTTACCTTCAACCAAATTATTTCGCATTCGAAATCTATCCTAACCTCACTCGATATTATCCTATTTGTGATAGCTGTAAACACGCCTGCACCACTCGTGTTCAACCTATCTTTGAGATGTACGTCCCAATCGTAGTTCGCAATTTCACTGCTGTCAACATCTGATTTCAGACAGGTTTCTGTCCATAGTACTATATGGGCGTTGTTACTGTTTACAAGCGAGACTATTTCTGAGATACTTCCATAGACTCATTTGCAGTTAGCTAATCATATATTCCCATTTTTCCCCGATCTATCATGAATGGGGTTAGTATTCTTCCCTCTCAGAATTAGACTGTATAGTTTCGGCCCTGTAAGGGGATTTCTGTATCCCAAAAATCCGACGTGTGCTTGCCACACGTACTCTTCTACCTTAATAATTGCTTCCTGCGTGCAGTGCACGCCCGACAAATTAATGGGAGTTCTATAGTTCCCTACCCGGTAGCGTAGGTTGAGAAATCCGGATGCAAAATCGTAGTAGAATCGTCTGAGCTTCACACTTCCATTCAGCTCCTAACCAGAGGACCGCTATCAGTCTCGGGCACAATGTTTCAAAACGCTAGCTCAACTTTCACCGGGCGCGATAGTAGCTTCTTCACCCTGGCAGCCAGCCGTCAGTAGGAACAGAGGCTGGCCTCTGAACTCAAGCGGTAGGCGTAAATCGTGACGAAATAAACCACGATTTGCCAACGGAGTCTCCTCCACATCTCAGGCACTGGCTCTTCTTCGAGACATGCTTGTGAATTCCCTAATGGGCTCTGTCACCCGTATATCATTGGAGCTCACATTTAACGCAATACATTTTTGTGAGAACTAAATAACTTTCCTTCCAAAGACTCGCATATAAGTTTCCCGAGAATCACTGAATACTCTCATGTGGGCCACCCCGAAGTATTAGCAGCACGTCTCTAAATTCGTTTGAGATATACTCTCATGCTTATTTGATAACGACATCAGAGACGGGAACAGCACTTCAGGACTGGTTGCACAAGCATCATATTTTGATTTGGTTTACTCATGGACTGATCGTTTCCAGAATCCGTCCATCGAAATTAAGTCTTGCTTCTATCTTCGATAACACTGATTTTACGTATTTGTGTAAAGGCCTGGAATATAAACCGGGATATCAGCAATAGAGCTTATACACAACAATTTTCCTCTTTCGGAACTCAAAGCGGCTAACTTCACGTCAAGTGTCAAAGGAATGTTTTAATTATCAACATTGGATATTAACGTGGGTCACTGATTACTACTTATGGAAGTGAATTAGTGCCAGAAATTGGTGAATAATTCTCTTTGACTTGATTCCACTCATAAATACCAAATGCCTACACTAACTAAGTAAGCATTAGTCTTCGAATAACGACAGTCCATGTCAAAGCTGTGCACACTAGAAGGAGCACGTTATTCAGTGAGTGCTAATAAATGTAATTTGTGTGGGTGACAGTGAACGAAGCGGTCATCACTTAACTTCTATGAAGATGGAAAATGTTCAGCTGTTACAGGAAGTGCTCACAATTCCAGCATTCATGAGCTAAGATTAGAAATATTTTGACGCTCCTCGTATCATCGAAACGATAATATTCTTTCACACTGCATCACGTCTCTGCAGTTTTGTCTTGTAATGCTGTGCTGCGTAGCTGGGTAAAAGCTAAATTTGTTCAAGGGGACGGCAATGTGGCCGAGCGGTTCTAGGCGCTTCAGCCTGGAACCGCGCGACCACTATGGTCGCAGGTTCGAATCCTGCCTCGGGCATCGATGTGTGTGATGTCCTTAGGTTAGTTAGGTTTAAGTAGTTTTAAGTTCTAGGGGACTGATGACCTCAGATGTTAAGTCCCATAGTGCTCAGAGCCATTTGAACCATTTGTTCAATGCTATACGTCGAGCCAGGGAGGCATAATATGACATTAGGCTTATTCTAACAGCAGAAAGAAGAAAATATTTTTAACATCAAACTCTTAATTGAAGACTAGTTACAAGTCACTTTCGATTAGGGGTTTTGCTCATTAATACTTAATTCTATTTTCTGCATTTTAAGAATTGCCATACGTCATTTCTGTTGGGAGACAAGTTTCGGTGAGGTTAGACGTGATGAACTGGTGGCGCTAGCATTCGGCTGGTGAGGTAGGTCCAGTGGAAGCGCAAGCGACGCCTCTTTCCTCGCTGCGTGCTGCGTGCTGCTCGCTGCAGGCTCATCCGCCACCTCTGCTCTTTTGTACTGTCAATCGACATGACAGGGAGGTGTTTATCCTACCGAGAACAAGCGAGTGTCGCGGTAGTGATGAACACGTGTTCTCACGCAAGGCGCCGTGATCGCTGCGTCGTCTAGCGCCAGTGTGCGTAACACTGCGTTCTTAGGCAGACATTGCGACCTAACTCTCGAATATAAATAAAATCGTTAACAAGGCTTCCGAATTTAATTGTTTGTAGATTGAACACGAAGCAGCATCACGAAATATATATACTTTGTTCCGAAGATTTAGTAAGTACATACTTGGCTCCGTAGTTTGCTTTCGACCGTTACCGCTGGGGTTAGTTGAAACTAGCTCCGATAGTTTCGAAGAACGGGTAGCAGACGAAAATTATGTGCTGGGACCAGTAACTGTAGTTTGTTCATACTGAAGTTTCAGTAATGCAAACAATAACTTCTGTTTACCACGGATTATAATTTACTAAAGAAAATAAGGCAACTTGCAATGTTCAATCAGAAGAATTATTTTTAAGTAACACGCAGTTAAGTGCCCATAGATGACATTGAAGGAGGAGGAGGGGCAGATTAGTGTTGAAAGTCCCGTCGAGAACGAGGCCGTTAGAGACGGAGCACAAGCTCGGATTAGGGATGGATGGAGAAGGAAATCAGCCGTGCCCTTTCGAGGGAACGATTCCAGAATTTGCTTGAAGCGATTAAGGGAAATCAGGGAAAACCTAAATCAGGACGGTCGGTCGCGGGTTTCAACCGTCGTCCTCCCTAATGCGAGTCCAGTGTGTTAACCACTGCGCCACCTCGCTCGATGACGTTCGAGATAAACGTTTTGAAGTGGATCGAGTCAACTGAAGATACATGGAACACATATTTAAAAAAAGGTTTAAAAATGTTTATATGACTACAGTCTGACCATTTAAAATCTCTTTCTATATAAAGGAATACTACTACTTCTATTCAAGAATCCCTCTATGGTACAGAAAGATCTCTTAAGGCACTAACCCTTAATAATGGATTTTAAAATACTTCTAATAACAGTCAGATATTTGATTTTCATGGGTAGACTACAAATGAGTTTTATGGCTGCATATTTCAACCCATTTGTGCATAAGTTAGATTAATAGGTACTCTGTAATTAGTAACTTCCAAAATATGAGCTATGAACGATCATATTTCAGTGACAATAATGTTTTCAAAAAGTGTATTTACCCCTTCATTAACAGTGCCATTTCTATCTTACCAAAACATATGTCAAAAAGCTGACCAAATGAAACAACATTTTACTCCAACTAATATTGTACTTCCGTACAAAGCACGTGCTGTTGGAGGTAGTCGTTGTATACTGTGCCACCAGTTGCGTCAGACTAACAGTGTCTGCATACATTTGTAAGACGAGGATATGCTGAGGATATTGCGAGAGCTAACAAAAAAAGCAAGGAAGATTAAACTTTAATGTCCCGTCGACAACGAGATCATTAGAGACGGAGCACAAGCTCACATAAGGAATGATGGGGAATTAACCGGCTGTGCCCTTTTAGAGGAACCATCTCTGTATTTGCATTTACACGATTTAGGGACATAATGGATAACCTAAATCTGGATGCCTGGACGGGGTTTCAACTGTCATCATACCGGATGAGACACCAGTGTGCAAAACCGGCCGTAGTGGCTGAGCGGTTCTAGGCGCTACAGTCTGGAACCGCGCGACCGCTAAGGTCGCAGGTACGAATCCCGCCTCGGGCATGGATGTGTGTGATGTCCTTAGGTTAGTTAGGTTTAAGTAGTTCTAAGTTCTAGGGGACTGATGACGTCAGAAGTTAAGGCCCATAGTGCTCAGATCCATTTGAACTATTTTGAACCAGTGTGCTAACCAGCGTGCCACCGCTCGGTACCTAACAAAACAAAGACGGGGTCGCATAAACTACCCAACTCCTATCAACATACTGCCAGTTCAATACTACCCCTATTAGTCAAGATATTCATGGCTCTAATATGCAATGGTCTCGCGGTTAAGGCGCTCAGTCCGGAACCGCGCGACTGCTACGGTCGCAGGTTCGAATCCTGCCTCGGGCATGGATGTGTGTGATGTCCTTAGGTTAGTTAGGTTTAAGTAGTTCTAAGTTCTAGGGGACTGATGACCACAGATGTTAAGTCCCATAGTGCTCAGAGCCATTTTTTTCTAATATGCAAAAAGAGCAAGCCGTACAAACTCGTCGAAGGGCGACAACACGTAGTCACTACTTCTGATCAAATAAATCTAGGAGTGCCGTTAAATTATTTCGAGAAGAAATTGCGAGTACACCAAAGTTAAGGAAGCTACGTCATGCACAGAAAAGGCCATTGAGTTGGTCAGAAACATCTGTCACAAGCGATTTGTGACATTTGGTGGCTTATGTAGCTTACGTTCTGCTGCTGGTCAATTGTCAGTTGTCGGTCAACCAACGTCGAGTCACACATAAAGACTACTCCTTATACCGCTTCTTCATACATTGTATGCACATGCTTTATTATGTATAAGCCAATATAGCGAATATGTTCTCACGATGAGCGTAATCATTAACCGCTTGTTCTACTCTCTTCCTGAAGTCTAACATGCCCGTAACCGACCTGCTACTAGGGAGTAACAGTCTAGAGTTTCCGTCACTACTTTATCTGTATCGAATCGCTATAGCCTGTGTGGAAGCGATACCTGAATGAGACGTGCTTGTTAGACGTTCAGAGACGAAATTACCTATGCCTCTGCAAATGCCTAATAACTTCGACTGAACCTTTTTATATATACACTGCTGACCATTAAAATTACTGCACCACGAAGATGATGTGCAACAGACGCGAAATTTAACCGACAGGAAGAAGATGCTGTGATATGCAAATGATTAGCTTTTCAGAGCATTCACACAAGGTTGGCGCCGGTGGCGACACCTACAACGTGCTGACATGAGGAAAGTTTCCAACCGATTTCTCTTACACAAACAGCAGTAGACCGGCGTTGCCTGGTGAAACGTTGTTGTGATGCCTCGTGTAAGGAGGAGAAATGCGTACCTTCACGTTTCCGTCTTTGATAAAGGTCGGATCGTAGCCTATCACGATTGTGGTTTATCGTGTCGCGGCATTGCTGCTCGCATTGGTCGAGGTTCAATGACTGTTAGCAGAATATGGAATCGGTGGGTTCAGGAGGGTAACGCGGAACGCCGTGCTGGATCCCAACGACCTCGTATCACTAGCAGTCGAGATGACAGGCATCTTATCCGCATGGCTGTAACGTATCGTGGAGCCACGTCTCGATCCCTATGGCAGATGGGGACATTTGCAAGACAACAACCATCAGCACGAACAGTTCGGCGACGTTTGCAGCAGCATGGACTATCAGCTCGGAGACCATGGCTGCTGTTTCCCTTGACGCTGCATCACAGACAGGAGCGCCTGCGATGGTGTACTCAACGACGAACCTGGGTGCACGAATTGCAAAACGTCATTTTTTCGGATGAATCCAGGTTCTGTTTACAACATCATGATGGTCGCATCCGTGTTTGGTGACATCGCGGTGAACGCACATTGGAAGCGTGTATTCGTCATCGCCATACTGGCGTATCACCCGGCGTGATGGTATGGGGTGTCATTGGTTACACGTCTCGGTCACCTCTTGTTCGCACTGACGGCACTTCGAACAGTGGATGTTACATTTCAGATGTGTTACGACCCGTGGCTCTACATTTCATTGGCTCCCTGCGAAACCCTACATTTCAGCAGGATAATGCACGACCGCATGTTGCAGGCCTGTACGGGCCTTTCTGGAAACAGAAAATGTTCGACTGCTACCCTGGCCAGCACATTCTCCAGATCTCTCACCAACTGAAAACGTCTGGTCAATGGTGGCCGAGCAACTGGCTCGTCACAATACGCCAGCCACTACTCTTGATGAACTGTGGTATCGTGTTGAAGCTGCATGGGCTGCTGTACCTGTACACGCCATCCAAGCTCTGTTTTACTCAATGCCCAGGCGTATCAAGGCCGTTATTACGGCCATAGGTGGTTGTTCTGGGTACTGATTTCTCAGGATCTATGCACCCAAATTGCGTGAAAATGTAATCACATGTCAGTTCTAGTATAATATATTTGTCTAATGAATACTCGTTTAACATCTGCATTTCTTCTTGCTGTAGCAGTTTTAATGGCCAGTAGTGTATTGCTGAAAATACGTAGAAAAAGAATGTGTTGACTCACAGGCCTTGTTATGTACTTAAGTTTTCGCAGCCAAGCTTTATGAATAAAATCTACTCAAATTCACATAGGTTCTTTGATACTTACTACAAATTTTCCTCGAAAAAAATGAGAAACTGGAATCATTACGTAAACATCTACAAGGAGTACATTCATCTGTTGTTTTGTTGTCCACTATCGATTTCGTTGTTTCGGCAATAAATGGGCACTTCTTTGAAGGAAACATACATTAACAAGTGTCTCGCATACCATCCAACATACTTCAGAGAAATATCACACAGTGAGTTACACCAGGATGTCGGAACAACTGAGGCCTATACTTCACAAGACCATTAAGACAATGAAACAGTTGCAACCTGTGAGTATCGGGTATTTAAGTGACTGCAGCAGATGAATTACGAAGAGGCACGACTATCAGAACCACAGAGTCAAAAGAAATACTGTGTCCATTATAATTATCCGGGCTGTTATGCCGTAGTCGGTTGATGAATTCTGTGGTGATTCCCAACGTTTCGTCTCCGACTGCGGGAGACATCTTCACGGGGGTCCGTAGCTTGATGGAAGGTCCAACACACACACTAGCTCGCTACTGACTGCCGCTAAATTCCGTGTCCGCGCGCCCCCGCGCCGCGGCGTGACGTCACGTGTTTTGAAAACGTCAGTGCAATTGGCCGCTGTCCGTCACCGTCGATCGCCGTTGCCATCACCCAGTAGTGGACGAGTGGTACACATCTTCTTTAACACCGGCATCCATATACCGTTTAATTTGACGCCCTCCTCCTTTCGGTTGAAATTATTTGGGTGTTTAGCGATTTCGATTGCCTCCCTGTATAGCCTTTCGTAGTATCCGCTCGTGGCCGCTAGTACTTGCGTCTCCTCGAAACGAATATTGTGGTTCCCTGGCTGGAAAGCATGCTCCGCAACAGCTGATCGTTCCGTTTCTCCTCTTCTACAATTTCCCTTGTGCTCTTCCAAACGTTTAGAAACAGTTCTTTTGGTGGTACCCACATAAACATCACCACAGCTGCATGGGATCCTATACACTCCAGATTTTTCCAATGGTTTGCGAGCGTCCTTGGCAGGCCTAAGGTATTCCTGTATCTTCCTGGTGGGCTTGTAAATTACGGTAATATTCCGCTTCGTCAAGATTCTCCCTATTCTTGGGATTCACCACAGAATTCATCAACCGACCACGGCATAACAGCCCAGATAATTATAATGGACATGATATTTCCGGCCGTGAAAGTTTACATTTTAGTATCAGACGCCTCTACGGGGAGGAGATGTCAAGAGAAGTGCGACGCCTGGAAGGACTCCAGAAGAAGAGAGTGCAGCTTTTGTGTTCCCTCACATTCCTGTCTCGTTGCAGAGCCGTCGGCGTTATACCGAAGTTTCTGAAGATAAAGCGACTGTTCTATTCGGGAAAGGCACAACGCATTTTCAAACGGACTGAGGAGGCCTTACTACGAGAGCGCATTCAGCAGACCCGACGGGACTTGGCAAGCACAAACTGTAAGTTAATGTCTCTCCATATTACGATCAGTAATAAACTGTGCAGCGGTGACTGGGATAAAATTGATAGACTACTGCATGATACCATGGGGAAGCGTATGTTGACGACGTCTAGTAGACAGAAGAAGAAGTTTGATAATTTGCTACCTAATCAGACTGTTCGGCACTTAGACGTTTCCCGGACCGTTGTCAATTTGTCCAAACGTTCGTTATCTGACGATGAGACATCTGTGCTTGCCAAGGGAGGAAATTTTGCTGTTAGTCCGCGTTTTGTGCCCACGGAAGAAATTATAGCCAATGTAGAAGCAGGAATTTGCAGTGTAGATTCTGTAACAGCTGAAGAAATCCGTATAGAAACAGTGAGAATATTAGCCAATGCAAAACCGCCGAAAAGTAATATAACTGTGGGTGAGAGAAGAGCTTTAAAACTCCTGAATGACGACGATAGTATTTTGGTTCTCCCAGCTGACAAAGGAAGCGCAACGGTGGTTATGGATGTGGCCGACTATCAGAGAAAAATTACGGATCTACTGGATCCGCAAGCATATAGGAAGCTGAATAAGGACCCCACTAACAACGTTCTCAGAACTGTGTCGCGGTTAATAAAAAAGTCCCCATTGAAGAGAGCGTACAGAAAGGTCTCTGCAGTTCGGTTGCGCTACCACCGAGGCTTTATGGATTGCCCAAAATTCATAAGGAAAATGTTCCGTTAAGACCGATACTAAGTGCCATTGGTTCGCCCACCTACTCGTTAGCCAAGTTTTTGACTACGCTGTTAAAACCACATGTGGGCCGTTCGGACTCGTATATAAAGAATTCGACACATTTCATCAGCAGATTGAATGGCATAGTGGTCCAGCCGGAGGACATATTGGTCAGCTTCGATGTGGCATCGCTGTTTACCACGGTTCCACTTAATGATGTATTGGAACAGCTGGATCGAATTTTTCCTGTCGATATTTTAGAGCTGTTTAAGTGTTGTTTGACGACCACATACTTCAAGTGGAATGAACAGTTTTATGAGGAAACGGATGGCGTGGCTATGGGAAGCCCCCTAAGTCCCGTAATTGCAAACTTCTTTATGGAGAAATTCGAAGAACAGGCCTTAGGTACTGCCAGCAAGAAACCAAATGTATGGTTCCGATACGTGGATGACACGTTTGTGTTGTGGAGACATGGTAGGGAGGAACTAAGCCGGTTCCACGAACATCTGAACAGTATAAACTCAAGAATTCAGTTTACAATGGAGGAGGAAGTAGACGGCAAACTACATTTCCTCGATGTGCTTGTGTTTAGAAACGAAAATGGTAGTTTGGGCCACTCAGTGTACCGCAAACCCACGCACACGGACCGTTACTTGCACCGGGATTCGAACCACCATCCACAACAGAAGCGGGGTGGTATCAAGACGTTAGCGGACAGAGCTAGAAATGTTTGTGAACCTGGGTTGCTCGACGCTGAGATGGAACATCTCCACAATGCACTAACGAAGAACGGATATTCGTCCGCCGAAATAAAACGTGCGTTGAGGCAGCCACGCAGAAATCATACTGACGTACAGGCTACTGCAAAATCTAAGGTTTTCCTGCCGTTTGTTAAAAATGTAACGGAAAGAATAGGGAGGATCTTGACGAAGCGGAATATTACCGTAATTTACAAGCCCACCAGGAAGATACAGGAATACCTTAGGCCTGCCAAGGACGCTCGCAAACCATTGGAAAAATCTGGAGTGTATAGGATCCCATGCAGCTGTGGTGATGTTTATGTGGGTACCACCAAAAGAACTGTTTCTAAACGTTTGGAAGAGCACGTGACGTCACGCCGCGGCGCGGGGACACGCGGACACGGAATTTAGCGGCAGTCAGTAGCGAGCCAGTGGGTGTGTTCGACCTTCCATCAAGCTACGGACCCCCTTGAAGATGTCTCCCGCAGTCGGAGACGAAACGTTGGGAATCACCACAGAATTCATCAACCGACCACGGCATAACAGCCCGGATAATTATAATGGACATAATATTTCCGGCCGTGAAAGTTTACATTTTAGTAAAAGAAATACTGCACCCGCGATCTCCAACAGGTGTCAAAGCTGGTGAGCAAAAATGCTACAAGGAGCTCTACAAATAAGGAGGCACGTGTGGAGTTCTAACGCAGAATCCAACCACAACAGTATAATTGCCGCGGCTCTCGTCAGCGGTACGCACTCAATCACTCACTTTCTGTCTGTCACTTTCTCTCTCTTCTTCTCCAGGAAATACAGCGTAGAACTATTCCTAATCTACTAAAACTCTTACGTTTCTGACATCATTTATCAGTTTGAGTCTTTCTGCCATATACTGAATAGACAGATAAATATTCACCTCAAAGTCGTCAGAGGATAACATTTCCAGTTCCTGGGAAACGCCGCCAAAGACCTGACATGACACATAAGACGCTCCTGAAGCTCCGGCACTTCCCTGGATCGAGGGGTCAAATGATTCAACACTTTAAAACATAAACCAGACGGCTTCTTTTGAGTGTTACATTGTAAACTTCACTAAGGGAGTACACGCTGCTCCAGATGGATATCCCGACACGACCGAGCATTTATCAGTCTATTAAATTTCAAGGATTCGCGTGCCTAATCGGAGCGGAGAATTCTCCTTTACTATTCACAGAGCAAAATTCTGATTTGTGGCGAAATCGTGAGCGTCATTTGCTGTTATTATCCAACTTCCAGTTTCCAAGTCTTCCTTTTTCCCTACTAGTCTTAGATTTGATACCTTACTGTATTATTCCACGATGCTACTGAAGCACATGTGGTTTCTTTTCCATAAGTAAGCTTGATACTTACGCTGATCAAACACAGCACTCCGACCTTCTACCTTACACTACGCAGGTCTCTCTTTACCAAGTGAAATACCTGCAGTTCGTCAGGACACAGTCTTCATAAATCTTCGTCATGTAGGCTGAGCAAAATGGAATCACATATTCACACAGTCCCTACAGACTGAAAAGAGGCTCTTTAGCTTTAATACTGCCGTCTACAACAACCGAAGGTCATATGGAGATGTTGATATATTTTCCCGTGCACAATACTGCCACCCTGATGTGTGTACGTTTTATGAGTGGGTATCAATCAGTAATTAGCCTCTGAGATAGCGTTTTCTTGGTACGACAATCAGTGTGATATTAACAGGAAGTGTAATTCGTCTGCCCCGGAAACTGATTTTAAGGTTATTAATTTCTCATAGTCGGGGTTCGCAGTCATGTGGAATTTTCGCCGTTGGCTGTAGACGTTATTAATTTCAAAATTGAAATATCGGCCTCTGGTCAATTTTCAAGTGGTACTACAAAAGATTTTGCTTCAGCACATATCACACTTTAAAATCTTCCGACATCCATACATGTCATAGTCAAATACAAGCCATTCCACCGCAGAAATACAGTAACACCAGGCGAGTGCGAGGCTCTGTACATCGTGAATTGACGTAAATTAAGTAAAATGTTGGCAAAGTAAACATCCTTCACATAAACAGCTACAAATCAATGCCCGAAGACACTGTTTACATGTGAACTAAGACCTTTGACTCGAAAATATAGTCACGTCTTTTCGCGCCAACGGCCTTAGTTCACATGTTAACAGTGAGTCAAAACATTGATGTGTAGTGATTTATATGAAGGGTGTTAACATTGGCAACATTTCACGTAATTTACATCGCTTCACGATGTACAGAGCTTCGCATCCGACTGATGCTACCGTATTTCTACAATGAATACGTTTATTTTTCGACGATGATATGCATACATGTCGGAGGATTTCAAACTCCGACATCTGCTAAAGCAAAATCTTTTGCAGTTTCATTTGAAAGTGGCAGGAAGGCCGGATCTGCAATTGTGAAATAAATAACTTCTACAGTCAAGGGGAATATGATGATTTTTTCCGTACTCTTAATGTAACTAGATGAAGTTATTTGTTCAACAATATGCCCTCCAGATCTGTTCCATATTTACAGAGCGACAACGCTTCCCACGTCACCAATTATGACTGGAACATGGGGTCCTTTGCCTTGTCGTCAGCAACTGATTTTTCGTCTATATATTTATTTACTTGGGTCGAAAAGGTTAGATCCTTCCGGGCCAATCTTACCCCGTCAGTCAAAAGAGTTTAAAGACTGGATTAACAAAATATATAGGACAATTACGATGATGTTTTTAATTCTTCAGCCGTTCTACAATGCCTCATCCCCCTTCCCAAAACACACACACACACACACACACACACCTGCGTACAATGGACGGAACCATGTGAAACTGTTAGAAAAGCCATTCTTTGAGGCGTTGCTCAACTCATGCGTCACGTTGGCTTGAATATCGGATATGTCAAAGCGTTGACCCCTCATCTGAATTTCTCCTATTTGCCGTTTTGTGGTAGGTTCGTGTTCATAACACAGTCCTGTCAGCCGTGGTAATTTTTCCCATAGAAGAACTGTCAGCGTTTTGCAACTTAATAAAGTCGCGGCAGATGTCCAAGTGTCGTTGTTTTTGTTTAGGAATCAATGTGTAACTGATAAACTTTGCACACATTTCTCTTCAAAATATTCTGAAGATGTCATGAACACTTGATTTAGAGATGCTGATCCATTGTTATTTGACACACAACGACGTTCACACACTACTGCCATATGAGTGCTGTTTGACACTGCTTGCTCGCAATTGACTGGGCGAATGCACAACTGCCCTT
Source organism: Schistocerca americana (assembly GCF_021461395.2). Lineage (NCBI taxonomy): Eukaryota > Metazoa > Arthropoda > Insecta > Orthoptera > Acrididae > Schistocerca > Schistocerca americana. The sequence goes on along the minus strand of NC_060130.1, from coordinate 373,798,972 downwards.
TACAGTTGTCAGTTGAAGCTGCCACCGTAGTTGGTGCACTGACGTCACGTATAGGCTAGGAAAAAAAATAAATCTGGAAACATTTTGGTAGGATGGTGAATACCAGACCAGTTCCAGTATCTCAATCTGCGTACTGTATTCACTTCTTGGTCTCCCTTTATTGTATTTATCCCCCCCCCCCCCCTCGCTTCTCTCCAGTACTAAATTTGTGATCCCTTGATGTCTTGGAATATGTCCAACCAACCGAACCTTTCTTCTAGTCAGCTTGTGCCACAAATTTCCTCCCCAATTCTATTCAGTACCTCCTCATTAGTTACGTGATCCACCTGTTTAATTCTCACCACATTTCAGAAGCTTCTATTCTCTTCTTGTCTAAACTGTTTATTGTCCACGTTTCACTTCCACACATGGCTACACTCCATACAAATACTTTCAGAAAAGACTTCCTGAAACTCAAATCTATCATATTAGGAACAATTATGCTTACAGCTGCTAAAATTGTTTATTAAAACACGACCGGTTTCGTAGCTTTAAGCCGCATCAGGTGAACAACGTTGAAAGATCATTGTCATACCCATCACTCCTAGTCAGAATTAACTATTCAGAGAAGCCATGGGTGTGCCTATGATCTTTCAACGTTGTTCACCTGATGATGCGCCTTAAAGCTGCGAAACTGATCGTGTTTTAACAAGCAACAGTTGTACCAGCTGTAAGCAGAGCTCTGCCTAACATCATGCCTTTCAACAGCTCCGGTTTCCCGGAATATAAAATAGTTTGCGACTTAAATCTATACTCCATGTCAAATAATTTCTTCTTGAGAAACGCTTTTCTTGCATTTGCCACTCTGCATTTTATATCCTCTCTACTTCGACTATCATCAGTTATTTTGCTGCCCAAATAGAAAAACTCATCTACTACTTTAAGTTTCTCGTTTCCTATTCTGATTCCCTTAGCATCACCAGATTTAATTAGACTACATTACATTAACCTTTTTTTTTTTTTTTTTTTTTTGCTTCTGTTGATGTTCATCTTATACCCACCTTTCAAGACACTGTCCATTCCGTTCACCTGCTCTTCTAAGTCCGTTACTGTCTCTGACAGAATTACAATGTCATCAAAAAACCTCAAAGTTCTTATTTCTTCTCCATGGACTTTAATTCCTACTCAAAATTTTTCTTTTGTTTCCTTTACTGCTTGCTTAGTACACGGATTGAATAACATCGGGGTAGGCTACAACCCTGTCTCATTCCGTTCTCAACCGGTGCTTCACTTTCATGCCCCTTGGGTCATATAACTACCATCTGCTTTCTGTACAAATAGTAACAAACCTTTCGCTCCCTGCATTATATCCCTGCCACTTCTATAATTTGAAAGAGAGTATTTTAGAGAACATTGTCAAAAGCTTCCTCTAAGTCTACAAATCGTATGAACGTAAGTTTGCCTTTCTTGAACCTATCTTCTATGAGAAATCGTTGTCAGTATTGCCTCTCTTGTTACTACATTTCTCTGGAATCCAAACTGATCTTCGTTGAGTTCGGTTTCAACCAGTTTTTCCAATCTTCTGTAAAGAATTCGTGTCAGTATTTTGCAATCATGACTTATTAAACTGATAGTTCGGTAATTTTCACATCTGTCAGCACATGCTTTCTTTCCAATTGGAATTACTATATTCTTCTTGTAGTTTGAAGATACTTCGCTTGCCTCATACATCTTGCTCACCAGATGGAAGAGTTTTGTCATGGCTGGCTCTCTCAAGGCTATCAGTATTTTTAACGGAATGTTGTCTATTCCCGGGGCCTTGTTTGGACTTACGGTTTTCAGTGATCTGTCAAATTCCTCACGCAGTATCATATCTCCCATCTCATCTTCATCTACGTTCTCTTCCATGTCCATAATATTGCATCAAGTACATCTCCCTTGTATACCCCCTTTATATACACCTTCCACCTTTCTGCTTTCCCTTCTTTGGTTGGGACTGGTTTTTTATCTGAGCTCTTGATGTTTATAGGTGATTTCTTTTCTCCAAAGATGTCTTTCATTTTCCTGTAGGTGGAATCTGTCTTTCAGCTAGTGATACATACCTCTAAATCCATATATTTGTCCTCTAGCCATTCCTTATTAGATATTTTGCACATCCCGTCACTCATTTTTAGACGTTTCTGTTCCCTTTCGCCCGCTTCATTTACAGCATATTTATATTTTCTCCCGTCATCAATTAAACTGAATACCTCTTGTGTTACCCAGGATTTCGACTGCCCCTTGTCTTTTTACCTACTTGATCCTCTGATCCCTTTACTATTTCGTCTCTCCAGGTGTGTTCCACGTTTACAACCTTCTTTCCTGAATCTTAAACAAAGTGTTAGATGTGATTAAATTAAGCTCTGTGCAAAATTCTATCAGGAAGCTTCCTCATTAATTCCTTTCTCCCATACCACATTCACCTACTATTTTCCCTTCTCTTCCTTATCCTACTATCGAATTCCAGGTCCCCATGAATGTTCAAATGTGTGTGAATTTCTAAGGGCCTAAACTCTTAGGTCATCGGTTCCTAGACTTACACACTACTTAAACTAACTGACGCTAAGAACAACACACACGCGCATCCCGAGGGAAGACTCGAACCTCCGGCGGGAGGGGCCGTACAGTCAGTGACATGGCACCTCTAACTCCACACGGCTCAGGTCCCCATGACTAATAAATTTTCGTTTCCCTTAACTATCTGCAAAATTTCTTTTATCTCATCATACATTTCTTCAATCTCTTCATCTACGGAGCTGGTTGGCATATCAACTTCTACTACTGTACATACAATAGTGGAAATCAGTTTTAGGGCATGGATATTTGTAGGAAAATTGTCATTGTTGGTTGTAATAGCTGTGCAAAATGTATATCCAATAATACGAGATTCAGTTTTCTGGCAAATGCAGTCAAATGGTATCGCATCTGATGTGAGTAGAGCAGCATATAACAATACATTGGTTCTGGTGTTAGAGGGTGGAACTCAGTGTAAAGGCACTCGGCTCAGTGTGATGTTAGTGCGCGTATGTGCTTCCACTGTAGGTAAGAAACAGACACCAGTAGTGACAGTGCGTGTTGTGTACATGAAGCACGACTGTGACAATGCCACACGGAAAACAGATATCATGTGATGGAAAAGCAAAAATTGATGCGTGTAAGAAAATGGGACACTCTAACCATCAAATCGCCAAGAGGTTGAACCGTTCGAATACAATGACTGATAATTTCGCTAGATTCGGTGCACGATATGGTGACAGAACGCAAAATATGGGATGAGTAGAAAATTATTTGTGCCACCGAAACGGACCCTTTTGCGCAAAGCAAGGTTCACAAACCGTTATTCTTCACAACTAGCTGCTGATCTACAATTGTCAGTATCTGCCACACGTGTATGACAAATATGGTCAAATGCCAATCATCTCGATTCAAGAAACGACTTCAGAAACGTGCCGCAAAACTCAAACTTATATAGACTAGACCGGAATTTGCTGAAGAACATATGTCATGGGATAAAGTGATCCTCAGTGGTGAGAAGAAGTTTAATTTAGAAGGGTCGGATGAATTTCAATATTATTGACACGATCTGAGAACACAGTAGCCTATAAGAATGAGCTGAAATTTTGGTGGAAGCTTTATGATTTGGGCAGCCTTCCAGGCTAAACATAAATCACGCATTGCTTGGCTATACACTACAATGAACTCTAACATGTACATTGAGATGCTAGAGACAGAACTGATTAGATCGCATGTGGACCTAGGGAATGAAAGTCTAACGTTTCAAAAGCGTACTGCATCTGTAAATGTTTCTGCTACAATTTAAAGTGGCTTGAAGATGAAGATATCGACATATTGCCCTGTCAGACGCGCAGATCTGGTATGAACCCCGTGGCATACCGGCATACTTACTTGCAAAGCGTGTTTATCACAGTGGAAGACAATCTGTGGCCGTATGTGAGCCAAAAAGTGCGATACGAAAAGAGTGGGAGACAGCGTCGCTGCAGGCACTACAAACGTTAACAAAACCAATGCGGAAGAGAATTTTTGAAGTAATTAGGAAAAACTGAAGTTGGGGAAAGTACTGAAATACGGTAATACAACAGGACAGTGAGAGCATTTATACCATTCTATCCAAGAAATGCAAACGCCATATTTTGTTACACATATTATGAAAGAAACTATGTAATTCCGTCATGACTATTTGTATTATACACTGAAACGCCAAAGAAACAATGAACAATTAGATCATGAGCCAACGCGAAGGGTAAATGGTTGCGATACCATACTTGACCTGTTGTTGTTGTTGTGGCCTTCAGACTGGTTTGATGCAGCTCTCCATGCTACTCTATCCTGTGCAAGCTTCTTCATCTCCCAGTACCTACTGCAACCTACATCCTTCTGAATCTGCTTAGTGTATTCATCTCTTGGTCTCCCTCTACGATTTTTACCCTCCACGCTGCCCTCCAATACTAAATTGGTGATCCCTTGATTCCTCAGAACATGTCCTACCAACCGATCCCTTCTTCCAGTCAGGTTGTGCCACAAACCCCTCTTCTCCCCAATTCTATTCAATACCTCCTCATTAGTTATGTGATCGACCCATCTAATCTTCAACATTCTTCTGTAGCTCCACATTTCGAAAGCTTCTATTCGCTTCTTGTCCAAACTATTTACCGTCAATGTTTCACTTCCGTAAATGGCTACACTCCATACAAATACTTTTAGAAACGACTTCCTGACACTTAAATCTATACTCGATGTTAACAAATTTCTCTTCTTCAGAAAATCTTTCCTTGCCATTGCCACTCTACATTTTATATCCTCTCTACTTCGATCATCATCAGTTATTTTGCTCCCCAAAGAGCAAAACTCCTTTACTACTTCATTTCCTAATCTAATTCCCGCAGCATCATCTGATTTAATTCGACTACATTCCCTTATCCTCGTTTTGCTTTTGTTGATAAGTCCTTTGCTGTCTCTGACAGAATTACAATGTCATCGGCGAACCTCAAAGTTTTTATTTCTTCTCTATGGATTTTAATACCTACTCCGAATTTTTCTTTTGTTTCCTTCACTGATTGCTCAGTATACAGATTGAATAACATCGGGGAGAGGCTACAACCCTGTCTCACTCCCTTCCCAACAACTGCTTCCCTTTCATGTCCCTTGACTCTTATAACTGCCATCTGGTTGCTGTACAAATTGTAAATAGCCTTTCGCTCCCTGTATTTTACCCCTTCCACCTTCAGAATTTGAAAGAGAGTATTCCAATCAACATTGTCAAAAGCTTTCTCTAAGTCTACAAATGCTAGAAACGTAGGTTTGCCTTTTCTTAATCTATCTTCTAAGATAAGTCGTGGGGTCAGTATTGCCTCACGTGTTCCAATATTTCTACGGAATCCAAACTGATTTTCCCCGAGGTCGGCTTCTACCAGTTTTTACATTCGTCTGTAAAGAATTCGCGTTATTATTTTGCAGCCGTGACTTATTAAACTCATAGTTACTTCTGTCTCTATGCTCTTCATTTTTGGAACACGACCTACGACCACCTTAGAGTGAAGTGATGACACTTTCTCCAAGACCTGTCCATCATTTTGTAGGACAATGCTTAAGCACGAACAGTGCAAGCTGTTACTGATTTGTTTGACTGATGGGGCTGCTAAGTGCTATACCACCTACTGCACTCCCCTGACTTAAGCCCTCATAAGTTCAACTCGATTTCTAAACTGAAGGAAACACTTCACGGCATTCGCTTCAGAACTGCTACAAATTCGTCGGGTAGTAGACCGCGCCGCTCAAACTGTCAACACAACTGGCACTGCTAAGGGTATCCTACGACTTCCACATCGCTGGTAACGGGTTATACACAATGCTGGTGACTGCTTTGAAGGTCAGTAAAACTTTGAAACACGTATCTATCTTGTACGAGATGTAAATAAATAGTTGCCGTTATTAAAGTTCCAACCCTCATATAATTTATTTCATATTTAGTATGCAGCAAGCACTTACAAATTTATTTTCATTGGTATATTTTATAATTTTTAGAATGATAACCGTCGTAGAAATATCAGTAATATTAATTGTTCTTACACCATGAACGCATTAGTTATCAATAAATACGAGTATAAGGATAAACTCGTCCTTAACTTTCTGTAATACTGGTTTTTCATATATTACTTTTCGGCCACAAACAGGCGTCTAGCGAACAGAGTGTTCTTCTCACAAATTTTCTAAAGTATATGGTCTAGGGCTTCATAAGCGAGAACTCACTCATAAATAGATAAAGAATAGAAAACATGTCTAGTGAACATCATAAAATAATACTCCATAATGTTCTGTAAGTTGCAGATAATTCAGTCACAGGGAGAAGTCACAACAACTCTTGTTGACAGAATAAACTGTCTATTGTCTGCTTGTAAGTAGTTTGTGAAAAGTTTTATTAGCTGACCACAACTAAACAAATTCACTGAAGGTGAAACGGACAAAAAAGGACCACTGTCTCTAGACGGCTGTCAAAAAATGGTTCAAATGGCTCTGAGCGCTATGGGACTTAACATCTGAGGTTATCAGTCCTCTAGAACTTGGAACTACTCAAACCTAACTAACGTAAGGACATCATACACATCCATTCCCGAGGGAGGATTCGAACCTGTGACCGTAGCGGTCGCTCGGTTACAGACTGAAGCCCCTAGAACCGCTCGGCCACACCAGCCGGCAGACGGCATTAGCACTAACACGATAACAAGCTGCTGATCGAAAAACATGGAGACAGAACTCCGTGAGGCCGAAATTGGAGTTTTGCTTTGCGATGGACACAGCTGGAAGCTCGAGATCGACTTCATAAAGTAGCAGTCTCCAGGTTGGTGCTTCAGCTGATGAGTACTGACCGTGCCGCGTCTTAAATACCGAGCTGAAATAAGACTATGTAGTGGTCTGTTTGGGAACATGTGATAGGATGGAACCAAATAGACCCGAGCTGGCTGCGACTCCTTGGGCGATGTGGTGGCCGCCTCTCAGCGAGGTGAGGGCTTCTGGTCGCAGCAGTGGTGTACAGCGCCGCCCTTGACAACATGCTCTTGTCTATTATTAGTTTGTATGCCGCTGCTGTGGCCCCTATGAGATCAAGTTTCAGCTACCTGCAGTGATGTGCTGTCATGCCGGTGGCCTGTATGGTCTGGTGTAGCAACACCCCTCACCCCTCGACCGGAGGAGCGACGGCTGATCATCAAGAAGTCGCGGACTCGCTATTGATGTAGTCCAGAGGAAATGGCGACCTGGAGCCTTCGGCCTCAACGTCCATGGGAATGCCAGCATTGGCGCGGATGACTACCCTTAAGAGTCGACCATTGGATATATGTTTCGGGGCTGGTTGCTATGACAGTTAGAGTAATTTGGTAAGATCATATGCCATTAACCATGCTGCTGAAAAGCACCCAACCCTTCAAGTCTTGGAAGGCTTTGGTGGAGCTGAGACGTTTTTCCATAACAGATGGTGGATCATTTGAGCGATAGTGGTGGCATGAAGGATCTGTGGTGCCAGCAAGTTTGGGTTTGCTTCGATATGGTGTGGAGTGTGATGTATGCTGGAAGCACTAGCAATATATCTCAATTCCACCTGAGAGTAAAAAACCTGCCCTTATCCTTGTTGCATTTCAAGTTGACTGTTTCATAAGCACGGAAGATGGCTTCCAGGTTTGTGGAAAGGTCCTTGGCGTTTCTGCATATTACTAGAATGTCATTGAGGTAGTTAGCGGTATCTGGGTCTCCCACAGTTCGCTGCTCTAAGGAACATTGAAAAATTACTGGCAGACTGGCTATGTCGAAAGGTAGACGGTTCTATTGGAACAGACCAAAAAGAGTTTTAATCAGAAGATGTGCCGGTTTCTTCATCCATTGGTGGTTACAAATGGGCCTCCCAGATGGCAGTCTTTATCAACACAGTTTGCCTGGCAAGTTTTGACATGATATCCTCCACCTTTGTACTGGGATAAGCTTCTATAACTGATTTCACGTTCATTGTTGACTTGAAATCTCCAAAAATCATCAAAGACAACTACAACAATCGGGGCAGCTCATGGACTGTTTTAGACTGACATCAGAATCCCTTAATCTTGCAACCGTTAGAGTTCCAAGCTGTGTTTTCCTGCAAGCCTAAATTCACAATGCATGCTTTAAGAAACCTGAGTCACAGAAGGCTTCAAAGTAATGTATGCATCATAGTTAGTGATATATGTAGTGCAATGTGCATCAGTTCTTTTGAGGTGGATATTGGGTAGAAAAGCCTGTATCCGGTGAGTCAAATCATGCACCTACAATCTGAGGTCCTTAAAAATTCCAACCTAAGATATTTGTAACTCCCTGTGTCCTGACAACCAATATGTGAGGCGACAGGGAGGACTTGTGATATTTAACCATTGCATAAAATTATCACATCATCTCAGCATCACCATTTCTACAACTCGTTAGCTGTTTTGCAGAAAACTGAAGTGGAGGGATTTTTGTAAGCTGACAAACTAACGCTCTTGATGTAGGATCCAGTGGCAATTTCGAATGTGACAGGAACGTCGTTAAGTGACACTTCTAAAGTTAATATTCTAGTTGAAATGGGTAACACAGCTTACACCAGGAAGACATCTGGTACTGCTCGAAGTTCGTCGGTGCCTAAATTCGAATCTATGCTTCCAGGATACGTACTATCAACATTCATTCTGAACACTAATTGAAAGACTTCCGCCTTGTGTCCTGATTTACCAAATAACTTACATTTTGCTTGGCTAAAATAGCCTTTTGTAGAGTGGTAAAACAACTATTACACGACTGAAATTTCTGGATACACCGTTCCCCCAAAACCTCCCTTGAATATGGAACCTTATCTAGTGGAGCTGTGAAACCAGCACTGAAGGACCAGGACTGTGCTTTACAATGTGGGTGGATGCAGAACACCTGAGAAGGTTCCTGAAGGGCAGTTGTGGACCATATTACTTGTTCAAATGCCCGAATGAGGGAAAGATATATTGACAATGAGACGCCGTTAAGCTTGAGAAGACCATTTCTGAGCACTTCGTCAGAGGAATGGACTAAGGTTATATAACTCACTAAAGTCACCATAATATTGTCTACACCTGGGATTAGTGCACTGAAAATGATAGTCCCAGGAAAGTCTGTGCAACTGCACGATTCATTCCTGGTAAGATTGTCCGTTCTCTTTATAACAATTAAAAAATTTGTGCCGAGCAGTGGGCAAAAGGATTTGAGTATCAAAATATTCCATCAGTTTAGTCTTGAGCTGATCATAGGACAAGCCATGTGATTTACGAGGTGCATTCATGTTCTAAGGCCTCCGATTTTTTTTCTCCGGACTGGAAAGAGATAGAAACATGCGCATTGTTTTAAAATGAGGCCGCGTTCATTGTCAATACGTACCAGAGATGGCAGCACCGTATGGCAGATGGAATTTTACCGCCAGCGGCGAGAATGAGAACTGTTTTAAATACTTAAAATGGCGACGTTTTCATTACTTGAACAGCGTGCAGTCATTCGTTTTCTGAATTTGTGTGGTGTGAAACCAATTGAAATTCATCGACAGTTGAAGGAGACATGTGGTGATGGAATTATGGATGTGTCGAAAGTGCGTTCGTGGGTGCGACAGTTTAATGAAGGCAGAACATCGTGCGACAACAAACCGAAACAACCTCGGGCTCGCACAAGCCGGTCTGACGACATGATCGAGAAAGCGGAGAGAATTGTTTTGGGGGATCGCCGAACAACTATTGAACAGATCTCCTCCAGAGTTGGCATTTCTGTGGGTTCTGTGCACACAATGCTGCACAACGACCTGAAAATGGGAAAAGTGTCATCCAGGTGGGTGTCACGAATGCTGACGGACGACCACATGGCTGCCCGTGTGGCATGTTGCCAAGCAATGTTGACGCGCAACGACAGCATGAATGGGACTTTCTTTTCGTCGGTTGTGACAATGGATGAGACGTGGATGCCATTTTTCAATCCAGAAACAAAGCGCCAGTCAGCTCTATGGAAGCACACAGATTCACCGCCACCAAAAAAATTTCGGGTAACCGCCAGTGCTGAAAAAATGATGGTGTCCATGTTCTGGGACAGCGAAGGCGTAATCCTTACCCATTGCGTTTCAAAGGGCACTACGCTAACAGGTGCATGTTACGAAAATGTTTTGAAGAACAAATTCCTTCCTGCACTGCAACAAAAACGTCCGGGAAGGGCTGCGCATGTGCTGTTTCACCAAGACAACGCACCCGCACATCGAGCTAACGTTACGCAACAGTTTCTTCGTGATAACAACTTTAAAGTGATTCCTCATGCTCCCTACTCACCTGACCTGGCTCCTAGTGACTTGCCTTTTTCCAACAATGAAAGACACACTCCGTGGCCGCACATTCACCAGCCGTGCTGCTATTGCCTCAGCGATTTTCCAGTGGTCAAAACAGACTCGTAAAGAAGCCTTCGCCGCTGCCATGGAATCATGACGTCAGCGTTGTGAAAAATGTGTACGTCTGCAGGGCGATTACGTCGAGAAGTAACGCCAGTTTCATCGATTTCGGGTGAGCAGTTAATTAGAAAAAAAATCGGAGGCCTTAGAACTTGAATGCACCTCGTACTTCCGATTCAACTGCTGGAGGAGTTGATGTATGTGAGCAACTACATAAATTAATAAGAAGACACATTTCTGGGTATCACTTGAGATTTTGTATGAGATGAATTGCTGTCCAAATGGACAATACATCTAGCCCATGGTTCCGCCTTATTGTCAAACACCGAAAACGATACAGACAACGCCCTAAAGCCGTTCAGCATGTAGTCGATATACGACAGTCGGTTGGTAACCTCAGGCGACATGGTCGTAGCGGCCATCTTTTTCATCCTCAGTTCTTGCGCCTGCTGGATATTTTGCAAGAATAGGAGCACTTGGGTGATCACGTTTGTGTTGACAAAAGACCTGCTGAAACGAGAATCGTACATTATTACACCAAGTATGCGAAAAGATATCTTATAAGCAGTGTCTGCTTAGGGAGCAGTCCAATGGATAAGCCCAAAGTCCGTAAATCTCCGTCGCCTGTAACTTAAGTGTCCAGGCTAGGGATCGGTAAGAAGGAACTCATTTCCAGGTAAACAAAAGAAAAAAAAGAATTTATTGTAAATAATATAAAATAGCATTTCATAGTGCTCCATGTGTTGCAAATAATTCTCTCACCATGGTAAGTGTCACAACTTTTGTTGGCATAATAAACATTTGCCTACCTGTAAACAGTATGCGAAAAGTTTACATTAGCTGTCTGTAATCAGACAAGTTCACTGATTGCCGCACGGACAAAATTCTATGTCCCGAATAGGAGCACTGTTCCCGTACGACTGTCGAACGGCACTAATACGATAAGAAGCCGGTGGATACCATAGCTCTCTGGCCTTAGCGGCGGCATCCAGAATTGCCGTTGACAGCACGCCATTGTTGCCGCTATCGTTTGGAACTACAGAATTATTGTTTTGGTTCTCGATGCTGTGGTCCCTACGAGCTCGTGTTCCTGCTACCCGTGGTGCATTGCTACCAGGCTACTAGGCTATGTGCCCTATATAGCATTTTCGGGAATATACATGGTGGTCAGAAACAGTCTGAAAAGCTTGTAACTTTGTTGCAGGGTAGGTTGTGCTGAGAAATAATTGTTAAGAAAGAAATGCGATAAGCTGCGCTGTTTCTGAATTAATCAACATTGAAGTTAGCCATCTCTGCCGTTCGAGCATAAATTCAAGCGGTCCGCCAGATACGGTCCCCAAACGCGTTCTTCGTGAGGCCAACCTAAAACACAACAACAGGGCGGTACAAAAATTCTGCGTGGCACGGTAGTAAGGATCGAACCCGAGCCAAAGGCTGAGACTTTCGTGAGCTATGATATCCGCTGTCAGAACAACTAATACCAATTATATCTGTCGGGCCGCTTGAATTTGCGCGCAACGGCTTGATTGGCTATTTTCAGTGCTAATTACCTCGGAGACTGCGCAACGTATCGAATTTTTATCTTAACTGTAAAAACTACCCTGCAGCACCTCTATGAGCTTTTCAAACATTCTAACCACCATGTATAGCAACACATTCCCTCGACAAAAATTTAGAAGAAAAAGGTATCAAGAGACAAGCGTTAAATCTAGTATTGAAGTATGTCAGTCAGGCAGTATACAGGAAACTTCCTGGCAGATTAAAACTGTGTGCCCGACCGAGACTCGAACTCGGGATCTTTGCCTTTCGCAGGCAAGTGCTCTACCAACTGAGCTACCGAAGCACGACTCATGCCCGGTACTCACAGCTTTACTTCTGCCAGTACCAGGCAGTATACATGTTTGGCTGTAATACCTCAGCTAGCACTGTGTCCTTTTTCTGGATACTACAGAAATTGATATCCAGTTCAAGCGTATGGTCTCTCCTGTATGAAGAACCACCAGTCTGAACGGTTTTATTGTGAGATAGATGCAATCTTCAGCTACACAACCATTCAGTAAATGCTCCGGCTCCCATCCCCTACCCGTGTCCTCATCTTGTGAGAAAAATGGTTTTGTCTGTGAAATTCGTTTTCAAAGGTCCCACAATAAACAAGTTAAGAACGTAGAAGACGAAATAACTTCAAAAAAGGCAGACTACATAAATTTTTTACGAAAATATGAGGCATCAGAATTAGAGCGGCCAGTTGTTTTGTAGGATATAACGTGGATTCGTACACATTAACTGTGAATATATGCTGGAGAAGTGATGGTTTCCAAGGAGTAATTTCAAACAGAAACGCCAGTCAGTGGGTATTGTTGTTCATACGGGGCACTGAAATTCGGACTTGCGGGGTTTGGCAGCGTTAAACTGTAAGATTCCTGAACTTTACGCCATTACAGCCACCCCTGCCTGCTGATTGAGCGTAACTGAGTGCCACCATGGTCAGGTTCGCTTTCCCAGGTAATGACTATATTTTTTCACAATATTAATGATTAGAAAACTGAGAACTCCGAAAATTAAACTACGGAACATATTCAAAATAATTAAAATACAAAAAAGAAAGAAACGAAAATGAATAACTGTTATTACGGAATGACCACTGTTCTGTGTTTTCCCTCTTATATCTGAAACTATTCTATGAATCATCAGCGACCAAACGCTGGAAACAGTTAACTACTTTAAAATACGTAGGAGTGACCATCTGGAGCGGCGTAAAATTGGTTTTAGGACAAGCAGAAGCCAGACTAAGATTCATTGGAATAATCTTAAGATAATGTAATTCACCTACGCAAGGACTGGGTTATAAACAATTGTATGACCGATCCTTGAGAATTTTGCATCAGTATGCGGCCCGTTATCAGGCTGTGTTGATGGAAGACCTGGAGAAGATGCCAAGAAGAGCGGCGCGTTTCGTTACGGAATCGTTTCGTCGGTGATAGAGCATTACGGAAATTCTTTACAAACTGCTGTGGAAGCTGTTACAAAAGAAGCAAGAAGCATTATGCGTTAAGGAGAAATTTCCCGTTGAAATTCCGAGAGAGTGTATTATGGGAAGATTTCTTGATGCAATAATTTACCAACAGCCGTTTGTATTGTAGAAATTTATTTTATGAACTTCTTATGTGCTACCAGTTTCGGCATTACATTGATGCCATCTTCAGGCCCCACACGTCATAGTCGTAAAATCGCTATACACGGAAGGAGCCATATAACTGGATCCGTGAATCAAATCGTTGTGCAACAGCTCTTGGTGGCCAGGCTACACAGAGTCATGTAAAGCACCCAGAAATATTGTCGTACATGATCGTTCAGATGGTCTAGATGTTAAGTTGCGTGGAGGTATAACGTTGCAACGTTGCAGTGCGTACTTACCTCCGAATCTTTGAACACGCTACACTCAACGGTCGACGTTGTTGTGACACGGTACTCCTTCCGCATGTGCTTCTTTCCAGGAGCATTCGGCACCCACTTCTTTATGGAGGACAATGCGCGACCGCTTCGAACAGCGCAGGTGGTGGATATCCGGCAAATGGACCGGCCTGCCAGTTACTCCAATTTAAATCCCATTGAGGAAGAGTGGCGTGTGTTGGGGAGACGTATTGGAGCACATCCACAGCCACATGCGCCAGCAACCGCCTAGCTGTCGTCAACAGCGCTGGTGGAGGAATGGGACGCTCTACCAGAAGGCCCCTTTATCAGCATGGCGGCCAGCATGGGAATAGTTGCAGAGTATGCATTGCCGTCAGGGTGAGCACACACTCCATTAAGAACCATTTCCCGCCTTTTTTAATATCAAGGGGACCATCACGAATCCCGGTGACTTCCTGCCTTTCAAAGAAAGTATCTTTTGTGTTCGTTTCATTATGTATGTCTTTCAGTTACTTTCTGCACTATGTTTGGCAGTTATAAATCACGCGAAGTTGATTTTCATCCTTGAGTTTTTCACACCAGTGTAATTGTACGCTCGTCGTCAAGGTTCGACAGTGCAACAAGTAATCGTAAAAGCCTGTTTAATTCTAACCATTTTCAACATGTTTTATAATTCACGTAGCTTCTTCCTAGTGTTATATTAAAATACAAATGCCACAGACGCCATTGGGGGAAGCTAAATTTTGAACAGTTATGGCCAAACAGGAAGGTCTTCTGTAGAAGACGTGCTAGGGAAAAAGAAAATGGCTTAATGTGGATCAGGGCACGGGTTTCACGGCACCTCTGTACATGGCCGTGAGTATTCATAAATGCAATGGTGCTCAAGGAGTTCACACAGATACTGTGTTGTACAAATGCTGCTTATAGTTCCAATTGTCGGTGATGCTACTTTACAAGCCAGTATATATACGAGGCCGTGCTGAAAAGTAATACCTCCGACCTTTTTATGTGAAAGCTATTAAAGGTTTTTAAATAAAATAAACATATACTACATCTTCATTCTTCATGTCTACGTATTTGTAGCCCTCTGCCGCTAGAGGGCTCCGAATTGTAGCGTGTAACATTTCTGTGAGTAACGTAACTGTCGGTGCACGAGAAACAACATGCTGCAATCAAGTTTCGAATTCGATGAGTTCACTCATACATGGACTACCCGCTTCTTCGTAGTGCCGAAGCGGTGCAAGCAGAGTCGAGGTAGTGGCTCCGTCAACATAGTTAAACATTCTACACTGACGGTATCAACAAACTGGTCTCTCGTTAGGAGAAATGTATTCGTCGCGAGGATGACTATGTTGGGAAATAAGTATTTAGACTAGAAGAATATAGGTATACAGTTTTAATATAGTTTGCTTTATTACAAAGCTCCAAGAATTTCCACCAAAAAAAACAAAAAACCACGGAGGCATTACTTTTCAGTTCGCCCTACTAAGATCAGTACTTTTAATGGCAAGCAGCCACTGCAGAAAGTTTCACACTAACGAAGGATGCTATTTTGTGCTCGTAAAACAATTGACGCTCTTCAAATACAGTACTACCTCTCCCTGAAGACTTATGTAAATAATTTCGCTTCCTCAGCTGACTCGCCATTGCGTCTGCCTCCCACGCAGAGAACCCGGGTTGAGTTTCCGGTACTGCCAGGAGCTTTTGCTTGGTGCGAGCAAGATGCAGTCAGGCTCGTGAGGAAAACTGAGGTGTTACTATAATCAGAAGTAGCAGCTCCAGATTTGGGAAGCCGACAACGACCGAGAGAAGGGGTGCTGACTCCATGTCTCCCATCCGCAGCCAAATGACGTCATAAGGCAAAAGATGAAACGACGGTCGGTCAGCATAGAACGTGAAGCTGGTATTTATCTAAAGAACAACGTAAAAAAGTGATGAGGTGATCCATTGGTTTTTGTTTCATTTGGGTATAAGGCTGCTCTCGTTGTGAAAACATAAAGAATGAGACTTACAAAACATGTGATTTCAAATGAGAATTCAGTACCCAAAACCTTTTTTAATAAAGTAGGGTAAAGCAGGAAAATTTTTAGTTTGTGCGATGAATGGCAGCTGGCTCTTAATGCAGAAAGATGTAAGTTAATATGAATGAGTAGGAAAAATAAACCCATAATGATAGGATACAGCATTAGGGGTGTTCTGCTTTACACAGGCCTGGGCGAAGCGATATGAAATGGAACGAGCATGTCAGGACTGTGATAGGGAAGGTGAATGGTCGCCTTCGGTTTGTTGGGAGAATTTTAGAAAAGTGTGGTTCACCTGTAAAGGAGACCACATATAGGACGATAGTGCGACCTATTCTTGAGCACTGCCCGTGTGTTTGGAATCTGCATGAGATCGGATTGAAAGAAGGCATCGAAGCAATTCAGAGGCGAGCTGCTAGGTTTGTTACCGGTAGGTTAGATCAGCATGCAAGTGTTACGGATATGCTTCGGGAGTTCAATTGGAAATCCCTGGAGGGAAGAAGACATCCATTTCGAACATTATTGATAAAGTTTAGGGAACCGGCATTTAAAGCTGACTGCAAACAATCTTATTGCCGCCAACATACATTTCGCATTGGGACCACGAAAATAAGATATGAGAAATAAGGGCTCTTACGGAGGCATATAAACAGTTGCTTTTCCATCGCTTTATGTGAAAGTGGAACAGAAAAGGAAACGACTAGTTGTACAGGGTAACCTGCGCCACGTACCATACTGTGCTCGCATGTAGATGTACATAGCTCACAATGCCGCTGCAATTCAAAACTAGTCCAACAACGTCGGAATCATCAACCTTAGTTATCTGCTGTGGTCATACGCCTTAGATATTCATCGACGTCTTCAGTGGCAGCGGACAAAACTGTACTTCCGTCGGGGATGCAGCCACAAACATTTCCATAAACTTCATCTGATACTGCAAGAAATCCGAAGCAGTTCATCTTCAAACCACGTCAACGGCGAAGGCAAGCGCCCTTCTGTTCTACAGATAAGCGATTACCACTTAAGATCAAAGATTCCTGCGGTGACATTTTTGTCTAAAATATTCTCGGTTTAGTGTTGTAGTCTTCATTAGGAAAACTTTTTATTTGCAGAGATCGCAAGGAAGGATACATCAGTTGATAGTTTCGGTCAGTTAAGAGGCCATTTTCAGATCAGATAACAGGAAGTAGTGCTACATCGACTGCTGAAGTAAGACACTTTGTCACTATCAAGTTTACAATTCAAAGCTCAAAAACTGTACTTGCAATACATACGTATTAGATATTTGAAGATCGCCGCCTACAACACTGATAGTGTCGTGCAATTACCATTCTCAGTTTACTTGTCGCTTCAGATCTGAATAAAATCCGGGGCTGTCGGCGAAATCGTCCATCATCTTCGTTAGGATTACCTGACTGTCATGGCAGCTATTATGATGAACATTCTGCAGATAGACGCCTTGTGACTGGTTGGCATACGTCATAGTTACGACATGCTGTAAAAGTGTTAAAATTGTGGAATAAACGGATAAAATATTTTCTAAAATTGCTTTAGTGAAAAACAAACACACACACACATAAACAATGATACCAAAATACTGTTATGTGTCAGTTCTTAAAAGATGGATAAAAGGCAAGGGGAAGCTCAAGAAACAGATTATAACAGATATATGTTTCTAGCTGATCACTAAACAAGAAAGGATGTGTCAGCCACTCTGCAGCACACTAAAGCCTCCTAGCTAATAGTTTAAGCTGGAGACAATTCATAAAATTTTAGCACGCGCACCACACGCGCACCACACTCGTTCAAATAGAGGACACGTCCCCATTTAAATTTACTATGGTCCTCTCGTCAGAATATAAAACACCATCTGTTAAAAAGTGTCAAAATAACCTCCACAAGCTCCACAGACTGGTGGGTCATGTAACTGAATCAAGAAGCTATGGGTCACAGGACAATGACCTATACAGAGACAGCTCAGTGTCGCTTCATAACGTCTCTGGGACAGGAAGGAGGACTGACCCGACTGGATAGTCGGTTTCACATTCTGCAACTTACTATCCGATACTTTCACTCACTTTGCTTCCTAATGGCTTATGACTTCCTTGCTCAACAGATAGGACGTGGTTCATAAGGGAACAACACATGTTTCTAAAATGTGCTGACGACAAGTTTCCTTGACTGCGACGTCAGCACCCTCTTCTTCCATGTATTCCGGTGTCTCCTGGTACCCACCAAAATACCACTGTCTTCCCGTGATCACGGAGATGGATCACGGAGTCATTAAAAGTCTGAAGCATTTTTTCTAGTTGGTAAATCTGTGAAATCGCCTGTAGTATACTGAGGGCGAAAGAGAATATGAGAAAATTCTTTGTTCTCTCACACCTCATAAGTTCCAGTGTCTTCAGGGTCGCATACATCTCTGCGCTAGAAATCATAAATTCAGTTCGTAGGCGAATCCTGAGAACAAGGCCAGTGACAACCACCCCTGCTTAGTGTACACAGAAATAAAATTGTAGAGCTTGCGTTCTTATGCCAAAGGCCTTGCCGCAGTGCTAACACCGGTTCCCGTAAGTTCACTGAATTTAAGCGCTCTCGGGCTTGAGTCACAATTGGAAGGGTGACCGTCCGATAGGCAGAGCTCTGTTACGAGCGGGGTGCACTCAGCCCTTGTGAGGCAAATTGAGGAGCTACTCGAATAAAAAGTAGCGGCTCCGATCACGAAAACTGACAACTTCTGGGAGAGCGGTATGCTGACCTCACACCCCTTAATATCCGCATCCAGTGACGCCTATAGCTGAGGATGACACGGCGGTCGGTCAGTACCGTTGGGGGGCCTGTTCGGACGGAGTTTGTGTTCTTATAAGAGGCCGCTCGGCGGGCCCTTCTGCTTCGGGCACAGCACCCGCGATTAGCGGGTAGTCTCCTCCAGTACTGCAGGCGCTCCTCCTTATACCATAGACATTCGTGGGCCGGCCATGAGAAGTACTCCACATGTGAAACTTCCTGTCAGATTAAAACTGTATGCGGAACCGAGACTCCAACTCGGGACCTTTGCCTTTCGCGGACAAGTGCTCTACAATCTGAGGTACGTAAACACGACTCGCGATCCGTCCTCACAGCTTTAATTCCGCCAGTACCTCGTCTCCTGTCTTCCAAACTTCACAGAAGCTCTCCTGCAAACCTTGCGGAATTAGCACTCCTGGAAGAAAGGATATTGCGGAGACATGGCTTTGCCACAGCTTGGGTCATGTTTCCAGAACGTGTTGGGAAAATTACAACTAATGTACAATAAGTGCCAAAATGTATCAGGTATCACCAGAGGTGCCAGTATCGCCTTCAAGCGGCGCACGTAACGGCGACAGTGGCGCTGCAATCGCAGGGACTTGGTTGCATCTGCAAGTCACGTGTTTGCCGGGAGATGTGCGATATCCTTCCGTCTGCGGCGTGAGTGAGACATGTCTCGATCACTAGCAAGCAGCACACGCTCAACTTCCGGTATTTATGCCGACTACTCAGCTGTTCCCCAGTCGAAGCTCTGGCCGTCAGCCCCGGGAACTAGACGTTCACCGTACCGCGACATCGTTCCATCGTGGATGACACTACGCATTAGCCACACCGAACCGCCAGCCATCTCCCTCCAAGGCTTCACATCCTCCTCCTCCGACGCTGCCCTTCCATAGGTTAGATGCCACTAGACTGGTAGTGCTTCAGTGCACTTTAAACCGTGTACCGTGCCTAGTAGTGACCGCCGCGACCAACGTCACTTTGGACTTTGATTGTGTCATGCTAATATTAGATCAGGACGATCTTACAGTTCGTTATTGAGACTCTGGATTATGGTAAACTTTGCTACCATGTGTTGTGCTAATAAGAGTCCTTAAAATGCTACCTCGGAATCATTACTTATAATCAACTGTTTGCGTGCGTTCTAGAAAGTGCATAAAACGTGTTCATTTTTGTAAAAAAGGATTTTAAGACGAAACTAGACGTTTTATTTCTTAAAATTTTTTACTCCTGAAAGAACTTAGGGCCCCTTGATAAGCCAAAGTGGTGATTGGCTACAACCTCATTATTACCGACGTAAGTCTCTAAAAGGTAGCTTTTGGTATGAACTCCAAATGGTCTCGTTGCTCTAGCATTATAACAAGAGAAGGTGATCTATAGGTGTGATGTGCATATGATTTCGATAGGGAACAGATCTTGCGCACGAGCAGCAGCCGCCTGATGTTTAGCTACGGTTTCTCAGCCTCACGACAAATGCGTAGGCTGGTCCTAAATGCCCCAGTTACCAGCCCAGTTTCTTGATGATCAACCGCGTCTAGAATATCCAGGTGTGAGGGCCAAGCAGACAGATGCACTGTACAACCATAATCGAAGTGGGATCAAGTCAAACCTCTACGCAATTGGGGCAGACCTATTATCTGTTCCGTGTGTGATACGGCTTACAAATTTTAAAATACTGAGCGTTTTGAAAAGTCGTGATTTCAAATCTCTCAGGTGAAGCAACCAACTCAGTTTGTAGTCAAATATGAGATTCATAAACCTCAGCAGATCTTTCAAGTTAATATGGTGTCTTTTACTTTAATTTACGAAAGATTAAAAACACTTCTGAAACAATTAATGAAAATACACACAATTTTTTGAAAAAAAATTAAAACCTGTATTGTCCATCCATTTTCAAGCCTCTTAACGGTTAGATGGAACTATCGTGTGGTTGCTGGGAGGCTGGAAGAAGACCATAAAATTGGAAACGGATAAGGACCTCTCTGCAGGGCTCTTTATCGTAGACAAAATAAGTTCACACTTACATGAAACAATCTTGTGGTTGCTGGGAGGATGCAAGAAGAGTATAAAATTGAAAAATCGCCTACGAATAAGGATTACTGATCAGGGCCATATGTCATGTACACGATATCGTATATAGCTATAGAAAGTATGCTCACACTTGAGTGTCACGCTTCTCTTTAATAAAACGATCTGATACGGGCGTTACCGACCATTTTTAAAATGACATGTGGACATATAGGACCGTACCAAAACTTGAAGATGTCGCCGAAAGCCCCATACACGTAGCTTTTCGAGGATATTATGCCTTCATTAGTATCGTAGGCCCTTCAGGGTGGAGACAGATGCGTATCAGGTGGAGTCTGCACAGGAAAGCCTGTTGTATAGCCGCTTCCAGCAGTCAGGTTATCAGTGGTGGAGTGATCCTCCTGTACCCACTCCAAGCGCACTAACGAGGTACGTGGATTCTAAGAATCCGACTAGGCAACGATTGATCAGGAACTCCAAGATCCTTGCCACACAACTGGTGACGGCAAGACTACGATAGCTTCTTGGGCTTGTACAATCCTTCCAAGTATTGATCAGAGAGATTAAAACAGCTTCCTTTCATGAATCAGAGAATTGTCATCCTCCAAAAAGAAAATTAAAAAGATTGAGGAGAAATCTACAGACGTTTCCATTTAGATACAATGCAGACTTAAGCTCCCACATTGAGGAACAGTGGTTGTAAATTTCATCTTTGGCAGAGCTGAAGTCAACACCACCCCTTTCAGTGATTAGTCGATATAGACGTTGTGTGAGTGAAATATTTCGTCTGGGCAATTCAAATGCCTCTGAGCACTATGCGACTTAACTTCTGAGGTCATCAGTCGCCTAGAACTTAGAACTAATTAAACCTATCTAACCTAAGGACATCACACACATCCATGCCCGAGGTAGGATTCGAACCTGCGACCGTAGCGGTCGCTCGGCTCCAGACTGTAGCGCCCAGAACCGCACGGCCACTCCGGCCAGCTCTGGGCAGTTCTTTGTCAGTCTGGAGAATACGATTATTGACAATGACAGTAGTCGGTTATTTTGCACCTTGGCCTGAAATCCTCTTTATGGTCTCCCTTACAATGGATAGCTTAGTGGAATGATTTGTAGAGTTCATGAATTCGTGCTACGATCTTTTCTTGCTTTTTTTTATAATAAGGGGCATTTTCCTCTCTCAACTCGATAGGTTGCGAGGTTTAGAAGTAATGTTGACTACTTGACCTTAAACAGGTCTGCAGGTCTATGTGTATGTCCCTGATTATGGAACTTGTTGCCCCCACCCCGTCTTTGAACAGGCTATCTTCATAGCTGTCCTGAGAAGCTAGAAAAGAGTACATCAGGGGTGTGATGGACCGTGGTGGTGATGTTCTCTCTCATTTCTTGCAGCTGACTTTATGTTCAAATTCTGCAATTTCGCTGGCTATACAACATCCGGTTTGCCTTGCTGAACACCCAGCTTGGAGGCTGTGTTTTGGAGGCAAATCTTTCTGGCAGTTGTATCCAGATCGCAAAGAAGTTGCTGGAATGTAGATCATCGACGTCTATCCACAGAGCAGTGTGCGCAAGATTGGGTGCACATAATGAAAAATCGATTGCAGAGAACGCCCCTGTAGCAATACTAAAATATGTGCTCTAGCTCATATTCCTAAGACATAAATATTCTGCTAACAAGAGAGTCCCACAAATTTGACCTCTGAGGCAGGTGGTATAAGAACTTCCTACCAAATAGTGTGCATTAAAATTCCCAGAGGGGAAAGGCCGGGGAAGAAATTTGCCGATAGCCTCCTGGTGAACTAACTCATGAAGGGCTCTGGTACCCCAGCCCAGCGACTTTGAGAGCCCAACAGAGAACGTGGAACTGGACCTTCGCCGCTAAGTGGAGGTGTTACAGTCATTAACACTAGTGTAGCCCGCACACTATTTTGATGGACAATTAGAGCTCATGGTCACCCTGTAAGTTCCACCGAAAAGAGACATGGGGTTCATCCGATAGGTGGAACACCACAGTGCGTCATACGCACTCTGCCAGCACTAATGCATGTGTTTGCTAATTGGCTAGTTGCCAATTTGTAGCCATTCGTCTCCACCTCTCATCACTAGCGTTTCATCGTTTGTATGTCTTCCCGTCCTGCCGTTGCTGCTGCTAGCCATTGCCTGAGTGTCGTCTCATCTTCCTGCTGCTCACCTGTGGGGCACGTCACTCGCCTTATCGATTCTACCGAGTGTTTCTCCATTCTCTTCCCGCCTCGGCAATGTGTCGACACTTCTTGCACGCCACCTGCTCCTCAACTACAAAGCCGCAGCATCACGTAGCCATCCCCATTTGCGTTGCTACTGGAGCTACCTACGTCACACAACGACGCTCATCACCATCCTCCATCGTATATCTTCCCACATCGTCAACAATCCATACCTCTCCATCTCCTGCTGCCATTGTTACTACGTGGAGCACGTCCTCTCATCCACCACCCTACATCTATCCGATTCGACCATTATTTCCTCTTCCACCACAACCACAAGTCGTGCATGTCCCTTCTTTCCAACATATCCCTTCCATTTCTTTTACTACCAAGAATCATGAGCCATCACATCTGCCATTGCAACATGAATTACAACCTGCCGAGCAAAAGTAACAACGCCTGTTATGCCGAACATCCCATGAACAAGCTGCAGCACACCAACTGATTGAACCCATGCTGAAGATCCTACACAGCCCACAGGTAATCCTCAAAAACGCCATATCCCACCACATTCCATCGAACAACCATCTTTCCATCTAACAGTCACTAACAAATTCAACCAGACAGTGCTGTGTACCTGGACACAATTCTTCCCCTGAAACATCTTCCCCTGACATTAAAACCTTCATCCACTTCTGCCCAGACCCAAAATTCATCAAAAACATATCCCTTACCATCTAAATTAAAAAAATCTTCCAAACCTACAAATATAATAGATCATCATGAGGAAAGACTGAGTCCTAGTAAATCCCCGCATCCTTACTTGGATACTGACCACCTCTGCAAAATCCCTATTTGGTCCCAAAGACTCCTTAGCACCTCACACAACTACTGCTGAACCAAGCAACACCAACTTCCTTGCCCTCCTCCCACCGTCCCTTCAGTGATTACGAAAGTCAACCTCAAGACACATAGCAGGAAGTTGAATCTGAATTGAACTCCTATCCTGATACAGAAATCATATTGGCCCTCCCCACCAACAATGATCTTATCCCCACTGACCCCATCTAGGGCTTAACAGAATCTATCTCCACAACAGATCTCCTCAACGAGGAAGCCTTGATATACCATAGTCACCAGAAAGTTGAATCTTCCAAAACCCTCCTCAGACCTTTCACTGCCAAAAACTTCTTTCCTACAATGATCGCCTCACAGCTGTTTGCAAAACCCACAAACCTGCCCACGTTGTACACTCCCATTTTTTAAGCAACGCTCTTCCCTCAAGTCCCTTCCTACTTACAATACTTGCGACAAATTGTACCCCATATGTTCTGCAGTATCCCACTGATAATTCTATTCCAAAATGAATTTTAAATCTACAACAAAATATGTGCTGATTTGAAACTTCCTGGCAGATTAAAACACTGTGCTGTACCGCGACTTCAACATGTAACTTTGCCTTTCGTGGGAAAGGGCTCTCCGAGTTGAGCTATCAAAGCATGGCAGACATCCCACCCTCACAGCTTTACTTCAGCCAGTACCTCATCTAGTATGTTTCAGACTTTACAGAAATTCTCCCACATACAATTCCCGAGGCTGTGGCTGAGTCATGTCTCCACAATATCCTTTGTTCTACGAGTGCTAGTTCCACAAGGTATGCAGAAGAGCATCTGTGAAGTTAGGAACGTAAGAGATGAGGTACTTGTAGAAGTAAACCTGTGAGAGCAGGTCATCAGTTGTGCTTTGATAGCTCAGCCGGTGAAGCACTTGCCTGTGAAAACAAAGATCCTGGGTTGGAGCCCTGGTACAGCACACGGTAATTCTATTCATCAAACAGTGCCCTACACCCTACTCCTACTGCTGAACATATTATAAGCTTCATGATGATATACTCCAAAACCTCCACCCATTGTAACGACCACACATCCTTCAAGAAATCTCCCTCACAGCAGACTCCATATCCTATATAAACACGCAAGCCATCCACTCCCACAGCCAGAAGTACTTCATCTTCAACAGCCTCAATACTTTAATCTTAAGCCCAGCTAGGCCTCAGATACACACCTCTCACAGACCCATACCATAGTCATCATCATCATCGTCATCATCATCATCTCAGCCTTTTCCCACGTCATGCAGGGTCGGCGTTGCTTTGCTCGATCCTCCTCTTCCATACATGCATATCCAGTGCTTCTTCTCTGAGCCATCCTTTCTCCCATATGTCCCCTGCTACCTTTTCTTTCGATCTCAGTTTCGATCTTCCTTTTCTCCTTGATCCTTCGATTTCTAGGTCTTCAACTCTTCTCCCCACGTAGTACTCCCCTCTTCTCTGCACATGTGTCCATTCCATCTTAGCCTACTTTCTTGGATCTTCTTCCCTATGGGCCCCACTTTCACTGTTTCCCTGATGTACTCATTCCTTAGTCTATCCTTTCGTGTCACCCCACTCATCCACCTTAACATTCACACTTCTGCCACTTCCATCTTTTTCCATTGGGCTTTTGTAATTGGCCACGTTTCTGCGCTATACAGCGTCACAGGCGTCACCACAGACTTGTAAAGTTTTCTTTTCATTCTGCAGCTAACTTTCTTATCACACAGTACTCTGCTCAGTTTTCTCCAGTTCATCCATCGACTATTTACCCTATGCTGCATTTCGGCCTCCAGTCCTCCATCACTTTGCACGTAAGAGCCTAGGTATTTAAATTTCTTGACCAGCGTCAGTTGTTCTCCTTGCAAGTTAATATACAGATCTTTGGCATCCTTTGTACACATATACTCTGTTTCCACCCTGCTGATTCTCTTTCCCCTTTCCTCTGCAGCTTTTCTCCTCTATTCAAGCTTGTCTAGAAGTACCTCCTGGGTGAGTTCACAGATTACAACATCCTAGGTAACATCATGCTCCAAGGTGTCTCTTTTTTCACATCCTTGACTAGCACATCCATGACAAGGTCAAAGAGATATAGGCTGAGAGCAGATCCCTGATGTAGTCTTACTCTCAATGGAAATGCACTTGTTGCACCTGCACTGCTCCTGAATTGTGTCATTGAATCTTCATACATGTCTTCCACCACCCTGATATATTTTTCTGGCAGGCATTTACTTCTCAGACATCTCCATATCTCTTGCCTCTGGACACTGTCATATGTCTTCTCAAGATCGATGAAGACCATATGCAGTTCGACTTATACTTCTCTGTGCCTCTCCATCAGTTGCCTTAGTGCAAATATTGCGTCGGTTGTTCCTCTTCCCGGCATAGATCCAAACTGATATTCACATACTTCAGTTTCTAGACACAACCTCTTGTCAATTATCCTTTCCCAGATCTTCATTGTGTGGGACATCAGTTTTATCCCTCTATAATTGCCACAGTTTTGGATGTCTCCTTTCCCCTTATAAATAGGAACCAGTATACTGCTTCTCCACGCATGTGGCATTCTTTCTCCTTTCCAGATCTTCTGCATTAGATCTCAGAGAATATCAGTTCTCTGTTCTCCCAGATTTTTCCATGCTTCTATTGGGTTCTGATCTGTCCCTAGGGCCTTCCCAATTTTCAGTTTCTTCATCGCATATTTTGGATGCATGGATTTTGTGTTTGGACATAGCATGTATAAAGGGAGGTTTATTTTTTGGAAATTAAGAGATATAGTGGAACAGGATATTTTAGTGCTGTGTGCCAATCCTATATCATAGAACACAGCACTAAAATATCCTGTTCCACATAATCTCTTCATTTCCATAAAATAAACCTCCATTTATACATACCACCACAAAATCCATGCCTTCATTGTAAATGAAATGTTCCCCTAACCCTATCACAAAATTCAATCTTCTTTGTATATCCGAGGCAAGCGAGATTTAGCTCCCAGGCCGTGCCCAGGCATGAGTGTTAGAGCACTCAGCTTCGCTTCACATTTTCCCTCACCACCACGCCACGCCTCTGCGTGTGGAGAGGGAAGAGGGGAAATCTGCAAATTTTCTGCATTTAAATGGCAACGTAGTAGCACTACATACAACTTGGTTTTATATTTCACATTCCTCAACAACATAGGTCAGAAAGAAAACAAATTTTCAGTAATGTTTAATTATTTTTGGCGCGCTGAAACCATGCAGACAGACGCAGACAATTTCACAGTATTTCGCATTCAGGTTGCCACGTAACAGAAACTCATTTAGTTACGCAACTGAAAAAAAACTTTTTCACACAAATATGTCAATCGAAATATTGTAGCTATTTTACAACCTAATTATGGAGAGACGCAAAACTCTATCTGAGAAACGCAGTATAGACGTACTGGACAGTTTTAACGTAAAAAGAATTTGTCATTAAAACGGGAATTACCTTGAAGGTCAATCAGTTACATCTGTACATGCACAGGTACACTTACAAGTGAAACAGCAAATGGTCTCGCAAACAGATCGAAAACAGAAGTACGGCTGATAGTCTCCTGAAAACGTTCAGGAGACTATCCCTGTAATTCTTTCAAGATCACAAAGAATTCTTCAAACATCGTGTTTTCTTTAACGCCAGTGAGCTTAGAGAACTGGATTTTGTTTCTCAGAATGTGTATTTTCTGTAACACGATTTTCTTTTTAAATGCATCTCCGTGGAAAGAGAAGTAGCTTTTCAGCTTGAAATGTCTTAATGTGGGCAGTGTGCAGTCACATCCATTTAAAACGCGAGGTCTGCAGCCCATTCCGGATGTTCTAATTGTCGTTTCTGCACCCCCCTTTCCTTCATAAATTCAACAATAGCGAGTTTTAAATCGAAGAATCGTTCCGGGCATGCCTCTTGACTTAACCAACATACTTTGCAGTAATACATAAAGTCTCCATACTATTCATTCATTTCCATTGAAACTTGTTGCAGCTGGTAGTGGAATAATGCCTGTGACTTTCTTAATTTCACATTTCATACCATCAATTTCTTCACGTGGTCAATGCCTGCAAATTTAGCACAAAGTGATTCTTGATGCACTGAACAATGAATTCAGTCAGCCGATCGTTGTAATTTGTTACTCTTTCACTGTCAACTAGATCTTTACATTATTTCTGCATGGACTGAGTGAGGTGGTGAGTGGGTAACACACCGGGCTTGCATTCGGGAGGACGACGGTTCGAACCCGTGTCCGGCCATCCAGATTTACATTTTCCGTGATTTCCCTCAATCGCTCCAGGCAAATGCTGGGATGGTTCCTTTGAAAGAGCACAGCTTATTTCCTTCTCCATCCTTAACACAATCTGAGCTTGTGCTCCGTCTCTAATAACCTTGATGTCGACCGGACGTTAAACCCAGTCTTCTTCCTTCCTTCTTTTTCCATGGTATTCTAATATACACTCCTGGAAATGGAAAAAAGAACACATTGACACCGGTGTGTCAGACCCACCATACTTGCTCCGGACACTGCGAGAGGGCTGTACAAGCAATGATCACACGCACGGCACAGCGGACACACCAGGAACCGCGGTGTTGGCCGTCGAATGGCGCTAGCTGCGCAGCATTTGTGCACCGCCGCCGTCAGTGTCAGCCAGTTTGCCGTGGCATACGGAGCTCCATCGCAGTCTTTAACACTGGTAGCATGCCGCGACAGCGTGGACGTGAACCGTATGTGCAGTTGACGGACTTTGAGCGAGGGCGTATAGTGGGCATGCGGGAGGCCGGGTGGACGTACCGCCGAATTGCTCAACACGTGGGGCGTGAGGTCTCCACAGTACATCGATGTTGTCGCCAGTGGTCGGCGGAAGGTGCACGTGCCCGTCGACCTGGGACCGGACCGCAGCGACGCACGGATGCACGCCAAGACCGTAGGATCCTACGCAGTGCCGTAGGGGACCGCACCGCCACTTCCCAGCAAATTAGGGACACTGTTGCTCCTGGGGTATCGGCGAGGACCATTCGCAACCGCCTCCATGAAGCTGGGCTACGGTCCCGCACACTGTTAGGCCGTCTTCCGCACACGCCCCAACATCGTGCAGCCCGCCTCCAGTGGTGTCGCGACAGGCGTGAATGGAGGGACGAATGGAGACGTGTCGTCTTCAGCGATGAGAGTCGCTTCTGCCTTGGTGCCAATGATGGTCGTATGCGTGTTTGGCGCCGTGCAGGTGAGCGCAACAATCAGGACTGCATACGACCGAGGCACACAGGGCCAACACCCGGCATCATGGTGTGGGGAGCGATCTCCTACACTGGCCGTACACCACTGGTGATCGTCGAGGGGACACTGAATAGTGCACGGTACATCAAAACCGTCATCGAACCCATCGTTCTACCATTCCTAGACCGGCAAGGGAACTTGCTGTTCCAACAGGACAATGCACGTCCGCATGTATCCCGTGCCACCCAACGTGCTCTAGAAGGTGTAAGTCAACTACCCTGGCCAGCAAGATCTCCGGATCTGTCCCCCATTGAGCATGTTTGGGACTGGATGAAGCGTCGTCTCACGCGGTCTGCACGTCCAGCACGAACGCTGGTCCAACTGAGGCGCCAAGTGGAAATGGCATGGCAAGCCGTTCCACAGGACTACATCCAGCATCTCTACGATCGTCTCCATGGGAGAATAGCAGCCTGCATTGCTGCGAAAGGTGAATATACACTGTACTAGTGCCGACATTGTGCATGCTCTGTTGCCTGTGTCTATGTGCCTGTGGTTCTGTCAGTGTGATCATGTGATGTAGCTGACCCCAGGAATGTGTCAATAAAGTTTCCCCTTCCTGGGACAATGAATTCACGGTGTTCTTATTTCAATTTCCAGGAGTGTAGTTTCATAGAAAATCTGTGGTATCTGTCGCTTATACATTACAGATATTGAGAAATCTCATCCCTCTCTTCCGTTATTCCCATTCATTATTAAATGCTAGTGACGACTGATCGCTAGGCTGTCCTTTTTCATACAAAAATCCACTGAACGTGTGAACCTGCTTCATACCATATACAAATAGCGAATGTTAAACAGCACTGACACCACGATTTTGCCTAAATGATGAGAGTTGTGCTGATCGCAAAATGCAACACCCCAACACTAACTAGAAAATATGTCGCGCTGTTCCGAGTACTTCCGGGAAGTTACAAACAACGCCGAGACAGGCCAGTCCTTGGCCCGCACGTGGCCCACTCACCATGTTCAGGTGAAGTTTGGCACGCGCTCGGCGGCGCTGTACTACATCATTCAGATAATCCTCTTCCCCTGGCCAGGGACAGAGTTGTTCGGCCACCGAAAGAACATTACTGTTTGGTCACAACAATTATAGAACAATTTCACCAAATGTTTTGTTGTTAGCCTCTTCTTAAAAATCTTAACCGTTTCCTGTGTCATCACATACCTCTGACATCATCGTCCCATCCCCTATGACTTCTTCATCCACATAGATCGACCCTTGTCCAGCTACATTACTGCCACTGAATCATCATTTATAGCTGATCCCCAGCAGAACTCCAGAAGTCGTCCAATATGACTTAGACTCAATCCCACAACGTACCAATCCTGAAAGTAATATAATCTCAAACGCCATTCTAGCATATATTAGCCTCGTTGGACATATCGCCAGAGACGTCTTAGATACAATTTGACGTGACGACCTATCCATCATAATCACCATCTCCTACCCCTCGCCTCACCCCAAATCCCCACGTCAACCTCATCTCAGTACCCAACCCAAAGTTGCTAATCTCGCACCAACTGTAGTGGCAACTGGGAATCTGTAGACACCTACATCAGAACCCAGCCACAAATGTTTCAAAACCCCGATGATGTACCTCTTACTGCTTCCTGGTTTCAGCATGTCCTCTTAGACTCTGTGTTCACCCATGTCCCTAACGACCCAGTTCATCCTAACCGCTCTACTCTCCCTCCACAGGCTCCTCCTACATGTGTCCCGTCGCTTATACTACTCTTTCCTACAGATTCGGAACAAGGAAACACTCATACGCCTCTGGAAATTATGGAGACATTCCACGGAGTTAATCGACGCTAAAAAACGCCGGGATCGTAGTCGATCATGGACCAGACCTAAAACTACAATCTCCACTAACTCCTTCAAGTACTGGAAAATTTTCCACCGACTCAAAGGCAGCAACTGTATTCTTTGTTATCCACTTCATCACTATAACGAACCTAACGAATCTCTATGTGACGCGCCGAGCCAAACTTAGCATTTTGCATCCTATCTCACTTCACGTAATGACTTTCATTTCGACTACTTCGTGTTCCGTACACTCCATCAAAGTACCGATTCCACAATCCCACCACATGCTTCCAGCTTACAATACTTGAGCAACATTCCACAGATGCAACCGAATACACCCATTATAGCACGTAACGCAAAATAAGTATTTCAAAGAAACGCAAAACTGCTCTTGGTCAGTACAGCATTAACTACAGATACTTCAATGAATGTCCCTATTCATTCCTAGTACCGCCTGCGATTCTGTAGAATACAATGCTTTTACTATCCTGAACTGCGGAAGTCCTCCAGAATCGTACTTGGCCCTCAAACGAAATACACCTCCTAGCAGTATTTGCTCTCATTGCGCCATCGTACTTGGTGGTTAGTAATTGCTTAGAATCCATCCTCTCCCATCGGTAAACAGCTGCCCAAACAACTACTTCTCCTTGAGAAACAGTGTGGCTTCCGTTCCTACATCACTACTAATGACCAACTCCTGTAACCCACACATCTTCTATCCTATGAAATTAACAATTACCTCAACCTCGAGAAAGTATATGACCATTTATGGCATTCTGGTCTCCTGTTCAGACTTCAGACCATTGACCTCGAATTAACTACTTTTGCCTAATGCATTCTCTTCTATCCCAGCGTCACTATTAATAACACCAGTTCCCGCATCTTCTGTAGTACTGTAGGTGTGTCCCAAGGCTAGGCTCTCTCCTTTATTTCATCTACACTGCTGAAATGCCAAAACCACACCCTCCAGTCTCCCTCCTTCAGTATGCTAATTACAATCTATTCCTAACCTCCTACACAACACTCCAGAGATCTCAACGATCCCTCGGATTTCGTCTTAAACAATTTTACCCCTGGTTTAACCAGTGGCTTCTGAAGATAAACCCCTCCACGACCTAGGCAATAAGTAGAGTACATACCACATATACCGTATTCACGACTTTTGCCTCACTGTTTATATCCATCCTATCCATTTAACAAATTCACTGAAATATCGTGGACTAGTCCTCGACCGGCAAGTAACGTGGGAACCTCACCTACTAATCACCCAACAGAAAGCTCACAACAGAGTGCAACCACTAACCATCTGAACATGGGATTGCGACCCCCTTGTACTTCACACCTACAAAACACTGGTATATCCTATCCTCCCCTAAATCAATGATGCCTGGATATCCAGTATGAAGGAATATGGATTGTAGGGAACGGCAAAAGCTATGTTGGTGAGGCAAGTATGAATGGCTTGTAGTGTCTGTTGCATTTCTGCAGTGTAACGCCACAACTAAGCTATGCTATTGCATACAAAATTCCGAAACCTTAGGAATCCAGTGGACCGAGATCTGCTATAAATGCCTTAGTACAACTGTTCCCAACCAACACATTCACGTCTGTGCCCTGTGACACAACGAATACGCTCAACACTCTGCATATCGTAGGAGCACAACATCAGCAGATATTATCGGACCACCGATGTTGCACACTACTACTCTCAAACCCATAGTTGACATCGTCTTCGAA
Source organism: Schistocerca americana (assembly GCF_021461395.2). Lineage (NCBI taxonomy): Eukaryota > Metazoa > Arthropoda > Insecta > Orthoptera > Acrididae > Schistocerca > Schistocerca americana. The sequence continues at coordinate 373,766,357 of NC_060130.1, read as the reverse complement.
CATCCGCACCTGGAGAGAGCCCAGCAACAACTGTCTTGCGAGCTAGCACGTCTTCAAAACAATTAAGGTAAATGGCTATGTTGTGAATGATAATTCACAAGCTGCATGTAATTTTAACATTTACTTTCTAAATGCGGCAGAATAAGTAGCATTAAATGGTTCAGTTGAAGTAGCATGTGAATGTACTAAACGTGTCATCCTACAGAATTTTAAGCAACTAGAAGGAGCATCAACTTCCTTCACTGACATTAATAGAATTGTAAAAATTCTAAAAAATAAAAACTCATATGGAATTTCAAATAGTATTTTAAAAAGTTGTTTTAATTTAATAAATAACCTCCTTAGTAACATAATACGTATTGTATCACTAGCACAAGGAATTTTTCCAGACAGGTTAAAATACAGAGTTATTCTAAATGATAGACCCATTTTCAAAAATTCGTTTGTATTCAAGTACAAATACAAAATGAACAAACTTTATACCATTGAAAAGAGGAAGTTTCAAAGCTTCTGGCGGGCGGCGGCGAGTGGGCGGTGATGGTTTCAGAAGCGCTCGGTAGAGTTAGCGCGGCAATAGGGCCGTCATTTCCTTTCACTGTCAGTTATCAATGAGATGGCGACTAAGGAGCACAAATTTTTCTGCGTTCTTGACTTCGCGAGAAGTGAGTCGCAAATTACAGTGCAGCGGGCATTTCGTACCAAATTTTTCATTGGTATAAAGCTTGTTCTCTTTGGATTTGTACTTGAATAAATACGAAGTTTTGAAAATGGGTCCATCACTTAGAATAACCCTGTATACAGCTGTTAACCACTTTATAAGAGAGCTGACAAGGAAGACTTAAATAATTATCGTCCTGTTTCCTATCGACACCTCTACTCCAAAATATTCGAAGTACTAATGCACTCTAGAGTAGTTCCACACTAAAATATAAACTCAGTATGTCACATATTGGATCCCAGGAGGCTTATTGACAATACTATTTACATATTCATCCACAAAAATTAATAGGTTTAAATAATGAAATATCACCAAGTAATATTTTTTTATCATCTTTCCAAGACATTTGAATGTGTAGATCGTGTGACACTCTTACAAAACTTAAGTTTTGTAGAATTGATGGTTTTACACGTAATTGGTTTGAATAATACTTAACAAGTGGACTGCAGAAAGTTGTTCTGAATAATTCAGACAGTGTCAGAAACGAAGAAAATTTCAGTGACTGGGGAACAAATCACAAAAGGAGTGCTGTAAGCTTCCATTTTGGGTCAACTATTGTTCCTTATACTCTGAAGCGCCAAAGAACTGTGGAATTGGCACTTTTAGCAGATAATACTAGTGTTACAATGAATCCCGTAAGAGGCAAATCAACAGAAGAGGTTGTTAATGATGTTTTACAAAGAATTATTACGTGATTTTCCGAAATGGGACTACATCCAAACTTTGAGGAAACACACCAATTTCAATTCTGTTCAACAAACAGTCATATGAAAAATTGATGAAACACATGAACAGGAGTCAGTAGATAGGGTAGAATGCTCCGATGTTTTTGTGTGTACATATTAATGGAAACTTGAACTGGAAGAAACATATTGCGGAGCTTCTCAAAAAGTTAAGTTAGCTACTTCCGCTCTTCGCATAGTTCCTAGCCCTGGAAACAAACGAATCAACCAGTTGACATATTTTGCATATTTCCAGTCAGTATTGTCTTATGGAATAATGTTGTGTGGTGATCACTTGTAAAAAAACTATTGGCTAGTCAAAGCGAGTAGTAAGAATAATACGTGGTGTTCACCTGCAGTCATTATGCAAGTACCTCTTCAAGGAGTTCGGAATTTTAAATGCATCGTCACAATATATATATTCACCACTGAAATTCGTCATAAATGATCCATCACAATTTGAGAAGAATTGTGACAACCGTACCTAAAGCACTAGTGGAACAAGTGACTATTATTACCCATTATGAAAGCTGTCAGTGGCTCAGAAATGAGTTCAATATGCAGCACCAAAAATGTTTACTCATCTGCTAAGACCATAAAGTGTCTGGCAGGTAGCAAATAAAGTTTTAAATCTAATGCAAATCATATCTCCTGGAAAACTGCTTATATTCCATGGACGAATTTCTGTTTTAAAATTGGTAGCGTGTAATAAGAAAGAAAAACACAGGTGTTTAAATGTAGTGGAGTGAGTAGGGTAAACAGTATGTCTTCATTAATGTTAACACTAATCATGTATCATATATACCTAAAAAGTGACTCGTTCCACATCATTTCGATCAAAGAATCGTTCAAGTGACGTATGTAACATGTAACAAAACAACCAACTAGCTAACTTAAGGTAGGCTGACACAACGTGTGGTTGTTTGCCTGCTCAGAGCTGGCACGTCTCTCGACCTTACTCAAGCCTCTGCATCTCTTATATCAACGGCAGTATAAATAAGAGTCAAAAAGCTTCGAAGAAAACTTGATGGAAGGTAGGCTCTCTTTGTCCATATGAACTGAATGTAATAACAATTCTATAATAAAGAGAACGTATACAGTTCATCGAAATTTATCCGCTGACGGCCAGTTTCTTAACATCAGCAGTGTTAGGTGTACATCGAACAACCAGTAGTGACATCTGTAAATTTGTGCTGGACCGTTACTCCTACCCGAGTTTGCTCCATATCGCAAGCAGCTGCAATAACCACTTAAGCTATCCGTCCACCCTCCCTGGACCGATCCAAACTTTCATATTTCGCACTGTGTACATCCTTATATCGTAGTTCACTACATTAATCACCTAATGCTCGCAACAATATTCGGATTCCGGCAACACGGAGGATGAGACATCTATGAATCAAGATCAATGTTGTTATCGCTAGTGCCAACCTAAGCCAGTAATACTTATGTGCAAGTTTGAAAGAACAGACAATGTCGACAGTTCATAGCTATATCGAAATAGTTCGAAATTTATTCAGTGATAGTGAAATCCTTAACAACAGCTTTATTACGGAATAGGAACCGTCTTAAAGGTAAGGTTTATTATTTTCAGTGCCATTATCCTTTTTTTTCTTTTTTTTGTCGATGGCCGGATTTTGTGACAGAAGGGGGCTTGACAGAGGGGTTCGCTCGTTCCCTCAGTGAAATTTCCATCTCCATAGTGTCTCTAATAAGCTCTTCATCTGACACACCTCACAGGACGAGTGCGGTGTGGTCTGATTGCTTTGCCGGCCGCGGTGCCCGTGCGGTTCTGGCGCTGCAGTCCGGAACCGCGGGACTGCTACGGTCGCAGGTTCGAATCCTGCCTCGGGCATGGGTGTGTGTGATGTCCTTAGGTTAGTTAGGTTTAAGTAGTTCTAAGTTCTAGGGGACTTATGACCTAAGATGCTGAGTCCCATAGTGCTCAGAGCCATTTGAACCATTTTTTTGATTGCTTTGCACCGACCTCCGATCTGGACTTCATCATGCATTTCTGATTTAATGTAGAGATTTTTTCACCTTGGACTCACAGCTCTGTTTCGGTTTCTCTGCCTACAGGGATGAAATTTGCCCTTCAGGAGATCATTAGTCGGTGGCCTTCGCTGGTTATGTGAGATAGATAATTGGCTTTACGTCAACTCAATCATTGCAAAATTACTTGCATGTGTGAGTTTTTGTGACCACTTCACATGGCCAAGAGTGCGTTGAAGAATCCATTCCCTGAAATGTAGTCTCGACTACTGTAGCAAATTAAGTTGCAAAGGCAAGTCGTTTCTGATTACGGTTTCTCTTTGGGGCTTTTATTTTCTGTATCTTCTTTTCAACCAGGAACACTTGGGTGTTACGGCTCCAAAAACCATGGTTGACTATGCAGTTTACACAGAGGAAAGGAGCTGTTCTAAGATTCCCATCTTATTGTGCAGCTTTGCCACATTTTCTACAAGTTTTCTATTGATTGAATGTTGCCGTGATTTGTCCACAGTAATGATACTTGTAAAAATGTATTCAGCTGGGGACGCACGGTCTCGATTTCAGCCGAATGAAGCAAGATGTAATATGCTCTGTCAACATTGATGAGTTAAAGATGAGAACGAATGTAGGGGTGTTTTCGTCTGCTTCATTTGGCTTTTAACGCCTGTGACGCCGGCATCTTCCAACTATCTTGGTCATTTACATCGATATCCATTACGTCACTGCAAATTAGGACATCCTTTCTAGAACTAAAGGTTTTTTTGTAATTTGGTAACAACTGGGTACCCCCCAAGAGGTTTCGCTTTCTAAAGTAACTCAGCTTGACATGATGTGGCAGTTGCCACTAGTAGTTTGTCATTCCCCAAGCGCTTGATGGACGTTAGAAAGGCGACACTTTTGCTAAGCTTCCGTCCTTTATCTTAATAATCAGAAACCTATTATGAGACACAATATATGACCTTTTGCTGAAATGTTGCAGCTCACGGTGGTTTAACTGAAGCCCTTTTTTGTTAATTGGTTGTTATTGATGCCAGATGATACAGCCATTCAGTTGGGAGGTCGTGTTCTTTCTTTTTTTGTCATGGTGTTCCCACAAGCAGATAGAGGAATAAGAGTCGGCTCAGACAGAGCCCTTCTCCCCTTGGAAAGAAGTATACAATTGAGCTGCTGCTGGATCCCCAGAGGTTTCCGGCTTGCGAGTGTCTTGTCGCAACAATCATTCAACCCATCGGCGTGTAAAACTCCTTAAGGTTCTTTCTTTCTTTTTTTTGTTTTCTTTTTTATGCAAAGGTTTCTACCATCCTCGCCATCCGGGAGGTTAAGTCAAAATCCCCGTTATTCACAACGTTATACCGCCGCGCGACTCGGTCGTCGTTGAAGAGTGCCCTGCACTGTAGACTGCAGAGGACTGACGACGCTTACTAGTCACCAACTCAGAATACACAGGTTCGACAAACTCCTGCCCAGCCAACGAACTGAGATCTTAGAGGTGCTCTCCATTTAGAACGACCCGGACGACACGTGTGACTTTATCGAGAATACCACGGACGCGGTGACAGTTACCTCACTGCTCATAGGAAGGAAAAGAACACGTACGAATCTCCGAGAGCAGGTGACAGGTTCAGATCGACTCCAATTCCAAACTACTTATTCCTCAGCAGCATCTACATCTACAGTCCGTAAGCCAGTTTAAGGCGTATAGCGGAGCGTACTTTTAGTACCAGTGCATTTTCTTCCTCCTTCTGTGCTTTTCCGAATGGCATGTAGTAAGACGATTGCCAGTAAGTCACTGTATCAGCTGTAAGTTCTCCACTAAACTTTTGAGTATCTCCGTATCTCCATAACGCCCTTGTGCCACTGAACGAGCGCGTGACGATATGTGCCACTCTTCGATAGATACTGTCTGTCTCTTATATCAGTCCAGTCTAGCAGTATGCGGTTCAGACTGAGGAGCAATTCTAAAGAATCGATCGAGATTCTTTCGGATGAATTGTATTTTTTGACAATTCTTCCAACGAATCTCTTCCTGTCATCTGTATTTCCTATAATTCGTTTTATGTGATTGTTAGGTATTTTTCTATTTTTTACGTTCAGGGCCAAGTTCCTGTCCATGTACCATTCATTAACCCTCTGCAGGTCTTCTTGCTATTGAATACCTTCTTCTGCGTTGCTACCTTCTTATAGACAATAGAATCTGCGAACAGCCTCATGAAGTATTCGACGTTAGCCACTAGATCATATAGTATACAGAATGTAAACTATTACTATTTACATCGTGCCACAGTAGTGTAGGTGAAGTCGAGACAAAAACATTAATACAAGTCACTTGTGGTCTATCAAGCAGGGGAGCAGACCCAAATTGGCCCACAAAAGCGGCTCAGCTAAAGCGTACGCGCGTCGCGCGGGATTTGCAATATCCTCTCGCTCTGTTACGTCACCGGTTTAGTCGACTATTTCGTTAACACTGTTAATTGAAACTCTCCCACGAGGATAATTAGTTTTTGCATAACATTTAAAAACGTCTTTTTTCTTTCATTAACCTCACGGGAAACTTTAAATTAACAACGTTAGCGAAGCGACTAAGCCGGTGGAGTAACGGAGCTAGGGGATGTAGACAATCTCGCGCGTTGCTTATGCGCTGTAGTTTAGGTGGCTTTTCTGGACCAGTTTCAGGCTGTTCCCCAGCTTGATAGACTGCAAGTACCGAGCAAGTACCGAGCTGTTCGTTTCAGCTTCCCCTACATCATTGAGGTACGTTGTAATCAGTTGCAGCTTGCATCCTGTGTATAAACATTATCGATTTATCACACGTCACCGAGCTATGTGGTACAATGGTTAGCACACTATACTCTTATTCGGAACGACGACGTTTCAGGTCCCATCCGGCCATCCAGATGTCCTTTTTCCGTATTTTCCCGAAATCGTTCTAGACAAATACCGATATGGCTCCATTAAAGGAGCGCGGTCGATTTCCTTCCAAATCTTCGAAACATTCCGAGCTTGTGCTCTGTCTCCAATGACCTCGATGTCGACGGGACGTCAACCTGTACTCTTCCTTCCTTCCTTCTATCACACTGCCCTTACGTACTCCTGAAATTACGCTCGTTCCACTGATTTTATTGCGTTAACAGCGACGTCTTAAGTCCTCTCTGCAGTTAAGTCTTGAATCCAGTCACAAATTTTGTCCTATACTCAGCAAGCACGTATTTTGTTCACCAAATGAAAATGTGAAACTGTATCAAATGGCATAATGAACTCAAGGAACACAACATCAACCGAAGCCTTCTATATGCATCATCTATATGAGCGCCCTTGTCTACGGCATTCTGCATCTCTTTGGCAAACTGAGCGAGCTGCTTCGTAAGGACTCTCTTTACGCAGTCCATGGCAATTTTTGTAGACGAAATTTTCTTTCTCCAAAACCGTCATAGCACACAAGCGTAAATCGCGTTCCATAATTTCACAACGGATTGACGTCAGCGATATTGCCGTTTTTGTGAAAGGGAATGGGCCTGATTTTTTATTTTTATTTATTTTTTATCCTACATCGACATAATGTTCCGCAAGCCAGCTAACTGTATGTGGTGGAGGGTGCTTTGGTACCACTAGGTGATCTACTCGTGAGTGACGCTTGGGAAGAATGATTCTTGGTAATCCTCTGTATTCGCTATAATTTCTCGAATTTTCTCGTCACGGTCATTTCGTGAGATGTAGCTGGGACGAAGTTATATGTTGTCCGACTCTTTCCGGAAAGTACTCACTCGAAATATGGATAGTAAACCGCTCCGTGCTGCGCAACGCCTCTCCTGTAACGTCTGCCACTGATAGGTATCCTTCGTTGCTCCAACGACCTGCCATAAACTGCTGCTAGGAGGGTAGCAAGTTCTTTCGCATAATCACTTATGCCTTTCCACCACTGAGCAATTTTAATGGATTTTCTATTCCGCAATTGCTATCTCAATATCTGAAATTTCGGCGCTCGTGCGCTGATTGAAAGGAAGACTCATATTACAGTCTTTCGTGATGAAGCAGTTTCATAAGACTGAATTAAGTATTTAGGTGTTGTCTCTCACAGCTTTCTTTTCCGTGCCGCTATGGTCACTGAGCGACTGAGTTGGTGATTTCTTATTGATGTTACCAAAGACCAAAACTTCTTACGATTTACCGTATGATCAATTGCCAAAATTTTACTTTCAAATTCATTGAATGTTTTTCACGTTGCTCTCCTTACACTCTTTTTCGTTTCGTTTGTTGTTTGTCGCCTACGTAGTATCTGTGATGAAGCTCTCTTCGCTTTTGAAATACTGTGCATCTTTCCTGTCCCTTAAAACGTTTCTTGGCACCTAATGTTCTAACATGTATTGAACAATGGTCTACGTACACTTCCTCAGAACTCAATATTTGATGTTGATTGCTTAGATGATCTGCAGTTTGTATCCTGTCTCTCTGGCTCAGCAAAAATATTTCATTACCGTCCTTAACACTCCTGGTAACACCCGTAGTCACTAATGCTATCACAGCCCTACGGTGCCCCTCGTCTATACTCACTGAATCAGTTAGGGTCTCTTTGATGCTAGGAGGTCTAAGACGTCTCCCTCATGTTCAGTTCTCTGACGATCTGCAATTTTCAGACAAAACGTTCACAGCAGTCTAGCATGAATCCCTGTTTCTGGCACCAGTTTGATCGCATTACTATCCCATTCTATAGCTGGCAAACTGAATATTTCCCCTATTACAACAGAATGCTCACGAAACTTACTGGCGATAATTTGTCAGTTCTCTCTGAGGTACTTTGTCAATGCAGCTCCTGTCGCAGGTGGTCTACAAAAGCGTCCGATTAACCTGTTTGACCTACATCTGATTCTTAGCTTCACCAACACTACTTCACATTCGAAACCCGTAATACTCTCAGTACATATTATGAAAATGGAGTATGTGAGTAGACTACCTGCTAATTATATAGCTCTGGAAACAGCATACCGGTAAAAAGTCTACTTAGGCCGAGAAGCACATTTACAAAAGTTGTTTGACATCCGAAATTAACCACAGGAAAAGTGGTCACCCTTCTGGCCGCTGAACTAAAACAATCGGGCCCTCAGCCCGGATGTTACAATTGAATTGTGAAGGCATGTCTAGATGGTAGGGCTAGTGCATTGCGCGAGTTGCTGAGAAGGAGTGCACCGACATTATCTGCCTTCAAGAGCTCCATATAAATAATGCCAACGAGCTGAATAACAGGGCAAGAATTGTGGGTTTCAAGATAGCAATCTATGCCTTATCTAGCACACATGTGATGGTGTTGGTAAGCTCCTACTGGATCAAACTGCTGAGCTCATCGGTCCCTAGGCTTACACACTACTTATTCTAACTTGAAGTAACCTACGCTAAGGACAACACACACACACCCATACCCAAGGGAGGACTCGAACCTCCGACGGGGGAAGCCGCGCGAATCGTGCAAGGCGCCCCTGACCACGCGGCTAGCACACATGCTTCGGCAATCTACGTAAAAGATAATCTGACTGAATTTTGTACAGAGCTTCTGGTTTGTTCTGAAGATGGCCTGGAAATCTCAAAACTTTAACTCCAAAATACAAACATTGTTCCCTTATAAAAGTCTCCTAATGTAAGATGGCCCGATAACACCACCACCACTGTGCCGCGCCCTGTGGTATACATAGGTGACTTCAACAGCACCATACTTCCTGGAGATATGCATCTAACAACAGGGTTGGTGAGACAGAGGTGGAATGGGCAGAAGCTAACAACCTATACTTACTATATGATGCTAAAGACAGCAAAACTTTCCATGCGGTAGGTGGCAGAAAGACTACAACCCGGACCTCTGTATCGTCAGTAGGGTCCAATTTGAGAGCCGAATACCCTCTTGCTTTGAAAGTTTCCCTAACAGTCAGCATAAGCCTGTCTCTCTCACGATAAGCCTTCAAGTGCCAATCATTAAAACGGCCAAATTAAAACGATGGAATATTTGAAAAGGAGACTGAAACATGTTTTGTAAAGAGATCGAATTGAACATGAAAAATTTTTCTTCAACTGGAGGTAACTATAAGACATTTGTAGCCATCATGAAAGAGGCACCCAAGAAGAATATATCACGGGGTTTTCGTGAGGCTTATATACTGTGTTGGTCGAGGGGTACGGAAATAATGCTAAAGAGATGTGAAGAAACTGGAGCTCCGCTGATAGGAAACCAAATAATAGAATTATTAAAATCCACCAGGGCAGACACTGGTAGATGTCGAGACATGTTATCTAAATGGGGCATGGAAAGGTCACCAGAGTGCAGTTGTGCAGCACCAAATCAGACAATGGAGCACATCCTAAATTAGGTCACAGTAGATCATTACCAGTTGGCATCATGGAGTTGCACCCGCGTCTCCGGCAGCAGTCGCTTGGCTCCCTCATCTGGATATAACTGTTTAGTTTTAGATTTCTTGCTTATTGTATTTTGTACGTTGTTATTTTGTTACTGCACTTGCTCAGACTAGGTATATTTCATACAAATATCTGTACATTTTAATCGCCTAAACGGAGTGTATTTTATTTCTATAACTGTTCACTTTAGTTAACCTATGTTTTACGTAATATCTATGTGCTCAACATGCACTTGCTTGGTTCTAGTCATTGTTATTATGTAATGTTTTGTGTATTGCAATTTTTTGTGCTTTTCATAACGTATAGATATAATCAAAATCTTTACTGCAATAAATACTCGGCCAACATTGGATCTAACCTATCCTTGCTATATATATTTCATTCTGAATTTAGAATTTCACAACCACTCACTTTCCATTTTAAGCAGAGTTTTGTTCCTAATACCATCTGGCATTACTACCTCTTGTAAGAGGGAAATGTGTCAGGGAATGTGCATAGGGAGTAGATGCAGAAATCCATAATCATCGTTCTAGGTAAGGTACTAGCGGGAGCTGTTTGCCATTGCCTTCCTCCAACCTGATACGAATTTTCACGTGTGTATCTGCACCGTGTGGATTATTGTGATGAGTAATTGTACAGAATAGTCTTGGATTTGTGTTCGTGCGGATGAAGAGAATCCTGCTGTCGCCACGTAGCTTAGTCCTCCCGAAAAGCTTAACATCTACATCCGACCGACGGATCAGCATCAACAGTGTCACATGCCCTCAATTCGTGAGACACTGCGCAGAGATTTGGACTTTAACTGAGAACAGTGATGCAAAGAATGATGTTCAGGATTTTTACGCCACTACCTCTTCTCCCTTGTCAGAAAAATACTGGCAGTGAAAATTTTGTTTCACCAGGTGTCAACCTGGCGTGCCACAGTATCGAGCACCATAGTGTGCAGTCAGCGATCTCTGCTACGAAGACAGGCATATTGCTAGTCCTCACTGGTACAAAAAATTAAGAAAATGAAAGTTAAAAAAAGAGTGTGACAAGGGCCAGTAGGACTCGCCCTCAGAGGTCTTCTTACAAACTTGACAGTGTTTACAGATAGTTCATCTACAAGTTCTGATGAGCGACTTTGCGAGTATCAAAATATGTGAGATAAATGGCTCTTCAGTACAATGTCTTGATTGTACTGACTTAGAAGGTTAAATTTCTTACACCACCACGGGACCGTAGACCTTGATTTGATTAGAACAGGATACAATAACAAAATAAACAGGTCTTAGTACACTGTTTTCGGCACCGAAACTGAGTTTATTGTGCGGTTTCGCTCCCTGTGATTCTAGTAAAGCCAACCGGTACCCATAAGAAATATTTGGAGACCTTTCACTAGTTCCTCATTATACACGATTTCTTGAGGCCCTGCCGAACGGAATATTGTGTGTCTTTTGACTCCAGAACTTCGCACTGGAGGACTGGAGATGGTGCGGTTTCATCCTCATCGTCAATAGTTTACACTCAGGGGCTTCTTCCTCTACCCCCACGCAGGGAATTGAGGCTTGAGGAGGACATCCAGCGTCTTTCTCGCTGTCCTTGTATACCAACCATATTCTTTCCTTGAAGTATCTCCTCCATTAGTTGGTATTCTAGTCAAGATTTTATGAAGTATAGCGCTAGTATCTGTACCACCCACTTTCTCACAGAATACCTTTCTGGAAGACAGGTTCGCTTGCTTGGTCGCAATTTTGAATTTGACACGAACCTCCCAACATTTTGTCCATTGTCCTTTCTTCCTTGCAAGGTTGAACAGTCTTCTTGCCTGCTTCCTTTGCGCTTCCAGATTGTTGTTCTACAAAGGTACATTTCTGTTTGTGCACATCTTAGTGATTTAGGAGTTTTCTAAATATGAGGTCGTGATGGCAGATGTCAGATAAGCGTATATAGGCCATGGTCTGTTTAACACCCATTTAAACCTCGAACTTAAAATGCATATGGTCAGATAAGGATGGTTATATCGTTACATGTTATTGTTTGACGCAAATACTCATTAAAGTGTACTCGAAAATTGTGTCAGTTACTTATTCCCTTTTTCTGTTCCTCGAGGAGGTTCCCTACCCTTACTCAAGAGTTTTGGATTATTTTCTGGTGGAAATTCGAGTGGGTGTTCACCACGGCTTTTTGTGTCGCTGCTTCCCCACACCAGATTTTGGACATTGGCATCACAGCCATCCAGGAGATTGATGACCTCAGATGTTAAGTCCCATAGTGCTTAGAGCCATTTGAACAATTTTTGAAAAAATGCAGCTTCCATAATAAGTGACGTCGCCATGAAATAACAAGTCCTTTTCCAATTGGAATCACTGTAGGAAGTTCGTCCGAGAGCACTCATTTATATGTGGAAGACTTGGGTAGAAAGTAAGCCGGGGGAAAAATGAATTCACAACGGGTTCTTTATGCGTTCAAGCATACACTAAGTGTTCCATACTCCAATGACTGCCTGTGAAATGAATTATAATTTATAACCAATTACTATAAAACTTATTAATAACTTCTGACAGATATTGTCAGAAACAGCTAGTAAGGCTGTAGATAGATAGTATGTTTAGTTGTTATTTTTGTAGATCTAGCGAGCTCATAGAATAGTTTAATGCGTGGACGTTCAGTCCGATTGGTATATAACGGTTAATAGCATGTGTGCTAGTCTCACCTATATCAAATTCACCTCGTTGACTCTACACTGTGTATCACCAGAACCGAGTGATGGAAGTGGATGACCATTGCCTCGACTGCGAACCGGCGAGGAATGTTCGTCACCTGGTGCGTCAGATGTTGGCTTTCCTCGCCTACCGACCGGATAACTGTACCTCTTCTCTGATGAGGTGTATTTTTCGAGAGTAAAATCACATTATGTGATACGGATACGAGGTAACGGCGTTCACTGCTTATTCGGTGACGGTTAGATTTTGGCACTAAAACGAACGACTCTGTGCGATCGTACGAAACGTCAGGTACAAGCAATATTTCTCAGAATTCCTCTGGAGCGCTTTCCATAACCCGCCTCAAAGCTGGATTATCCATGACAAGGAAGTTGAACCGCGAACCCTGCGTGTTAGGACTGAACTACCTACGGCGACAACATTGCTACGAGAAGACATACATCCATAATTCCGGATCGACTAGCATCATGGAGCGTCCTCACGACGTAACGAGACGACCTCTTTCGTTCTCGTTCGTGTTTGGCAGCCGAATAGGACCGGCTTCCATTTACCCTGCCCGCAGTATTATGAAACATGTCATAGCACAAGCTTTTGCAACACGTTGGTCATCGTACCAAAAAAAAAAAAAAAAAAAATATGTTCTCCTTTTCGTTGATGCATTCTGGCCCTCTTGGATTCTATGTCCTCCATCCTTCTTAGTTCTGAAGGGAGGAACGGCATATCGTAGCCACGCCTCGGGTTGCGACTCCTGCGCACTTTGCCCCCGACCTCTGCCTCCTCCCCCCTCCTCCCCCACTTCTAGAAGGTGAACAAAGCCAGGTCGAATCCCGAATCCTCACGGCGAAAGAACTGTTGTTGGTGTGGTACATCGGCCACAAGGAGACCGTTTCGTACGTTCATTTCAGCAAATACTCTCCACCTCACAAAATACAATACAGAAACAATTAAAATACACACAGAACAATGTTTACTCCCAGGCTAGGCGCAAATTGAGAAGCGTATAGCACGTGTGACGTGACACTAGACTGCAGCGCGACACGCACGTGCCGCACGGGTCGCGCGGGTCCAGCGCACATTGCGACGCGTACACCATACTTTGCACGCGCCGACTGGCGACGCTCTGCGCTGACTGAACCGAAACGAGCGCAACCTCTTATCTACCTCAAACTATTTTACAGAAACTATTCTCTGAAAATATATGATTTTTGCCTTACTTGTAGCGTTTATATGTCAACTTCGTGACGAAGTGCCCATCACCTCGCTAATGACCATTCTTATTGTGATGTACACATCTTAGTGAGACACGACGCAAAACTCAAAAAGTTTGCAACGAAAATTAGGGGTCGCTATGATTTTGCGTTTGGTGCATGTTACACCATATGTTGCTGCATATGAAATTCAGCTAACATGCTGAATTTTTGTTTAGACTTGGGAGGAGATCTCTATCTGCCTCCGATCTCGAGAAAATGGATCCCACGTAGCGCGCTCACTTCCGATCTCACGTCCGCGAGAATGAAATACTCGCAACATCTCTCGTATCTCCTAAACCGCTCGAGGCATCGAAACGAAAGTTTGGCGAATGATAGCACACAAGGAGGAGAGTGTTTTGCCAATTATTAAACACACGGAACTTTCTTATGTATGGCGATATATCACTACTTATTCTTCTTTTTATATTTATTTCACTCCAGTGACTGTAATTTTTTAAGAGTTATCGACAGCTAGCGAAACAAGAGCTTCCTAGTATGAAAATAAACATGAAATTTCTTCTTTTATGTTACTGCAAACCGATACTACGAGGTTTTTCGTAAGCTGTTGAGCTCTGTGATTGCCAATTACTTGTTTAATGAGGCCCTCCGTTTCGTAATTCTGTCTCAATAGCTGATGTGAGATGAGCTTGGCAAATTAAATTGTGACAAAGGAACTACAATTAAACCAGTCACCAAGAGAAATGTGGCCTTTACTCATAAATGGTGATGCTTCTTCGAATGAGAAAAGGTTAACAACTCACACAAAAACATATTGGCAATTCTGTTGGAATTTTGGTGGAATCTCCGTAACCCATCGTATTTTTAACACTGAGCGACTGGAACGGAAACTTACCAAAGGACTTTATTCCTTCTCTTAGTCTGAGCAGTATTCAAATAATGACGAGCGTTCCTTCAGGCGGAATGATAGGCACATGCCAGATACTGTTTACTCACCTAGGGCTTGCCAAACTGACAATGCGTGATCGCGAATAAAATAGTTGTTATTGAGAAAAATAAACAATTGATCTGTCGCACAACACAATGGTGAGTGTATTGTCAGCAGCGAAGGATAATGCGCGCGACAGGAATGCACAAGCTAGCCATGTGTGCCTTGTGAGATGGAGTTCGAAAAACATTGTCATGAAAGTAGATCTGCCTTTGTCAGCAGCACATTTCAACAAATTAAATATATCTAACCATAACACTCTTTTAGGATATTCCTACTTTCGTAATAATACCGACCATTTTCTTCATTTGTGTAGCCTGTTGTTGTATAATTAGTTTATTAATGCTGATAATGTCCATGCAACAATTGAAATGCTTTTTCTCATCGCGGAGGCATACGGTGCAATTCCAGTGGCCAATTGCTCATCAGTTGCTGAGGTGTACATTTTTCTTGACAGAAGAAAAACAAAACAAAACTATGCACATATAAGTAACAGAAAAGTATAACGTACTAACGAAGAAAGCTGGAGCGTTTAAATGGCGAAAAACGAAATACTACCCAAAGGCAATAAAATTCGGTACACAGTAAGGCAAAATTTATCGTATGGGCAATATTACCACTGCTCATATGCGCCGTTCCGATGTGAGCATATGGCCGGGCTACTTTTCCGCTCCCCGCCTCAAATTTCCCACGGTGCTAGCGAGGAACGCGCGACGCGCGGCGCGAGAAACTGTGCCTCAACCACAACGCCGGGCGACCTGGCGCAGGCGCGTGTCGCGTCCCAGTCGCGTCGCGTCGCAATTTGCGGGGTCCCATTTGATCCTGTGATGTTACAAAAACGCGCGCTGCGCTGCGTCGCGCCACAAGCGCTATACGCGTCTCAATTTGCGCCTAGCCTGAGACAGATGACGCACACCACTTCTCTTCCTTTTTAGGTTAACTGACAGCTGTGGCGACAGCTGCGGCTTCCGGGCACAAATATCAAAACAAAATAATTTTGCTACGTCATTCAAACAGCGAACTTTGTGCGACAGGATAAAAGCAAGTAAAAAAAGTATGTGTTTCTTATGATTCCATCCAATAGGTTTAGTGTAGTAGCACTAATGGGTTACTACAGGGAAGAATTTTACGTTCAAACATTCACGTTGTGGTTGGTTGGTTGATTCGGGGGATAGGACAAAACAGGGAGGTCCTCGGTTCCATCGAATTAGGGAATGATGGAAAGGAAGACGGCCGTGCCCTTTCATAGGAACTATCCCGCCATTTACCTGAAAAGATTTAGGGAAATCACGGAAAACCTAAATGAGGATGGCCGGACGCAGGTTTGAACCGTCGTCCTCCCGAGTGCGACTCCAGTCTACTAAGCACTGCGCCACGTCGCTCGCTAAAAATTAACATATAACCATATCACATTCGAACAGTGAAAAGAGTGCTCACTTCCTCTCTCAGTGATGTTTCTTTATGTTCTCAGATACTTTATTTTCTCCTTCTTTCATTACTTGAATTCTATCTTGTTAACCTTTTCCCCCTATCCCATCTCTTCTGTCGCGTTCATTGCTGCAAGGGCTCAGTCTGTTTATTTTTTTTATTCTACTCGTAACAAATAAACTGCAGTTATTTTTTTGCATCAGTCTATACTGGTTCTGCTCTACTTGTCATAATCATTTCTGAGTGAGTGTTCAGGAAGGAAGGATATTGGGCTTAACGTCCCGTCGACATCGAGGTGATTAGAGACGGTGCATATGCTCGGATCGCGTTAAGGATGGGGAAGGAAATCGGCCGTGCACTTTCAAAGGCACCATCCGGGCATTTGCCTGGAGCGATTTAGGGAAACCACTGAAAACCTACATCTGGATGGCTGGTCGCAGGTTTGAACCGTTGTCCTGCCGAATACGAGTCCAGTGTGCTAACTATTGCGGCACTTTGCTCAGTTATAAGTGTTTAATTACTCTTGCAAAATGTATGTCACAATAACTGTAATGTAAAAGGTGGACAGTACTTCGTATGATGTAAGTGCTGGCCTTGTGGCCTTTTAATGCTGTAATAAATACATAAATGTTTCTTTGTATGGTCGATGCAGTTTGCTTTTGATTAAATATTGTGGATGATGGCGTCCTATTTTCTAAGATAATTGTGAGTATGTCGTGGGCCACAAATATGAGTTAATTCGTAAATCCGATAAATGTTCTGAAGCCTTCTAATATCGATTTAGTATTGCTTTTATAGTTATACACTTTGGAACTAAGTTCGAGACCAGAGGTGTTGGTCATAGAGGTTAGCTTTACTTTGTGAGAGCAGACTCAGAGTGTGCTAATAGCAACTGTGTGGTAACGTATTTGGTTTGAAATGGACAGAAGCTGTCCTACTTTGCTGAGGAGACTGCATTATTTGGAGTAATTTATGCAATATGATGTTTGAAGAAAGATATTAAGCAAAAGGTTTATAGTATTGCAGGATCGAGAAAAGGTAACGTGGTTTGTTACATTTATAATTACTTAGTATGTTGATTGTTATAACAGTGGTTATGGTTTAGATTTTCTTGTTATAACAGTGGTTATGGTTTAGATTTTCTGTAGGGCCTTTTATAATGAAGTTATATGGTTCTGTCTCTTACTGCAGTGATAAATGCTAAAGAGACATTTTGCAAATAGTTCATGTGTTAGAAGTGTTGGAAGTTGTATTGTTACTGTGAGTTAATGAAGCTCAGTTGAAACTTCAAGTGTCGATTCATTTATTTTTTTGTCAGTTAGATTAGTACCCAATTTTTCATTTGAATTCATGATTTTATGTGACTGCAAACTCTCATGCACATTGCGAGTTGTGTACTGGGTAACATTAATGGGTATTGATGAAATCCTTTCTCGCATTGCACTCGCGTGTTAGTGATTGAAACTTAATTTTGACAGTCAGGTCATTGTCTTATAAGAAACAAGACTGCAGAACACACGAGCGGTCCATTGCCCACAAGTAAGCAATAAATTTCATTCTCATTGTGGTTCATATTCAGGGTCAGGCACAATGATTATCAGAGTGCATTTACAAGAATAAATTTCATGTAAGTTCAGAGGTATAATGCGAGTGAAATATTTTATGAAAGTGCTACTCTGTGATTTCAAACCCATGTCAGATGCGTTTTATTCAGTGATCATTTGTAGTGTGGTGACGATAGTTCTGGTAAAGCAATTGTTTTCTATACTAACAAAGATTCAGAACATTCAGGGCCAACATTTAACACGAACTGGTTTTATCACATAGTCAAACAGCGTACGTAAATTTTATTGAGAAATGAATTCTTTTTCGCAGACGTTTTGTTTGACCAACCAGTTACTCTGGATTTCACATCGTGTAGCGTGAGCTTCACATATTTCCATGTCAAATAAGCTTCAGATGTTTTCAGTCAACATTTCTTAGTTACTCAGTTTTACGTATTTACCGTCTGACTTTATAATTATAAGACTATTAAAATATTTTAATAGATAATTTAAAGTTATTTGAAAAGGAATTCTGAACTAAATTTTTAAAGAATAGCAGCTGTTTACTTTCTTTGTTGTAAGCAATATTTCCGTAGCCCGAACATCCGCAACGAGAAGGTGACAAGGAATGAAACGGAAAAAGCGAGTTACCGCTGGCATCCTGAACAATGACAAATGATGGCGAGTAATTCGTTAATTGACTGACGTTCTGATCGTCCGCTATCATCGTGACACCTCTCAAAACCAAACTTTACAGGAAACAAATAATGGTAAGGATCTAGTTGGATATTTTGAGAAATTTCACAGGAAATTTTTAATAAAATCTGATTAATAAGGTATTTAAGTACACAAATTGTGACTTTTTATTGAGGTAAGTCATCGTTTTCAAATATTTCTAGAGTAACAACATATTTTTGAAATAATAAATTCTACGCAAATGCTTTGTATTAAAAATACGTCATTGGGTACTTAACATTGGAACTACTGCATTAATCATTGGTTACAGTTGATTTACCACTGTTAACTTGCGCAGATGAGTTAACGAAACATTAACTGGGAAACCTCTCAAAAATACAAATTTAAGAAGTTAGCATTGTTTACTTTTATGATACAAGGATGTACATTAATTGAAAGCAGTGAAGTATAATAACCTCAAATTTAATCTTTGATATTAAGGATGTCCCTTGACACTTCCGCCATGACACGGTCACTTTAATGCTCGTAAACAATGGTAAGGGACACAATTCACATTGTTTTATTGCTTGAAGAATTATTCACATTTTCCTGATTAGTAACAACATTAGAAGCGCATTTGCATGCAGTAATATGTTCGGGATCTTTATCAGACTTCTTGTAATCCTCGTCATCCTCATATTTGTATAAATAGTCCTTGAAAAGCATTTTCCTGCCGCAAACATCGCACACATGACTTCTGTTGGGAGCCATGTTTCTTGCACTTACCACTCTTTGCATGCACATATCCTAATAAAGCTGCCATTAGTGAGAACCTGAAATTATAGAGAGCTACCATTTCTCGGTTCGTTGAACTATCGACTAACATGAATAAAACACAGCGCGCACCACGTTTTGCACGCAATAACACTGATGGTCATTGACTCCCTTATCACTGTTTACAGTCGAGGTCTTCATATCACTGTCCAAGATTGTTACTGACGTTACTCGTGCACACATCGCATGCTAGCTACATGATAAAGACATTCGTATCATATCCTAAAGATCGGAAGACAACTCAACGTTTCAAGAATGTCATAAACCAATCGCCAAGACATGAGATCATGGACGAAGGCCACCATGAGTAGTTTCTGCCAAAATGGACACCACAAAATTTTTGTGATCGTCACTGGAATTTAAGCAAGGGCGATTTCAGTGTTTATACCTGTGCTGTCTCGTAGCGCCCGGATAACCGGGCGGGTTAGCACGCCGCATCCGGTATTCGGGGAGACGCACCGGCCGCGGATCGAAGCTGCACGTCGGAGTAACGATTAGGGCCGGTATGACGGTCAGCCTGGATGCAGTGTTTAGGCGGTTTCCCGCAACCGACCAGATGATCATCCGGTTGATAACCACGTCCCACCGCAGTTACACGATTCGCAAACCTTTCGAAAACGTTCTCACGATTTCACATAGAGTAACACTAGACGCAACGCAAACAGATGACGTACCCAAATTCGTTCAGGGGGAGGGGTCGCGAGAGGAAGGCTAACCAGCCACCCTCTACCACAAGCATTTCCAAACCCTGATTGACCATTGAATACTAACGTCTCTTTACTTATAGTAAATATACATAAAATGCTCGTGTATATCTCTAAATGGATTATATTTATGACACATTATAATTAAAAGCTCATGACTGCTTTGAAGGCTCTAATATTAGACTGCATATTTCACAGGCAAAGGTCCCGAGTTCGAGTCTGGGTCCGGCACAGAGTTTTAATCTGCCAGGAAGTTTCATATCAGCGCACACTCCCCTGTAGAGTGAAAATTTCATTCTAGAAACATCCCCCAGGCTGTGGTTAAGCCATGTCTCCGCAATATCCTTTCTTTCAGGAGTGCTAGTTCTGCAAGGTTCGAAGGAGAGCTTCTGTAAAGTTTGGAAGGTAGGAGACGAGGTACTGGCAGAAGTAAGGCTGTGAGGTCGGGGCGTGAGTCGTGCTTGGGTAGCTCAGTTGGTAGAGCACTTGCCCGCGAAAGGCAAAGGTCCCAGTTCGGGTCTCGGTCCGGCACACAGTTTCAATCTGCCAGGAAGTCTCATATCAGCGCACACTCCGCTGTAGAGTGAAAATTTCATTCTAATGCACAACAATGCTACACATGCTTACACTGTTATATGAGAACGAGGAACATAACTGTGTGCAAATTGTCATTTTGATATAAAATGACCTAGTAATGAAAATCATATATATATATATATATATATGTATATATATATATAAATTTGAAATTAGACGCGGCAGTATATGGGCTAACAACACACGCCTTCTCCTGTATTCGCCACATATTGTCTTGGTACAAGCTGCACTCTAAAGTGTTGACATGCGTTTGTTGGAGAACTTCCTCGGGCTATGTTGCGGTAGAGGTCCCTTTCTTACACATTCGTTTGTAATACTTCTTTTTTTTAGTTACAGTCTTCTGCACCTTGCGTAGATCTGATATAGTCTCGTGGGCTGAGCCAGGGACGTGTAAGTAGTTAAAGCAATTCTAACATCTTAAACACTCAAGCAATCCATATAATCTGTAACCCCCGTTGACATTAATGATGCGTGTTCTTTATGTATACAGATTTTCTATAAATTGGGAGCTGTGAACTTGCTTTTCGACTCTGTTGTTGCCACTACTAAGACTAGTCACGTCCGTTCCCGTTGGATGAATCCTCACTGCACGCTCGAAGCACTTGGTGCGACCCAGACATACAAGGTGGACGGCTAGGGAACTATAGCTTGCAACGTACAACTACTTACGTATCGTTAGTGTTCTAGGGTTAACAGGCCGACATAGTAAAGATACGGGATGACGCACACACACACACACACACAGACACACACACACACACACACACACACACACACACACACACATCGTTCACCCCAAGAGCGCGCGCTTCCTCTGCTTAAGAATCAATTGTGGTCTCCCCCCACGCATCATGAGCTGCCCTAACCAGTAAGCCAAGTTTACGACACTGACGTCCCAGACTGACCTCCGTGTGAACAGAGAGCAGGACGCAGCAGTGTACAGAGTGACGTAACAGAAAATGCACTACAAAAGCGACTCGCTCAGTGCCTCGTGTGCCAAACAGGAGCGCTGCGTTAAATTCGCCGCGGGCACGGCAGGCGTCAACGAGGCTACTAGCTGCGGCAGGGCGCCCGCTGGCTGTGAGGTCGTTTAAACACGTTGTGGAGAAACGGGGCGGCTCCTCGCTATCTTCGCGTGGGGCAAAACAACCAGCAAAGACACGCAGTGGTATCTCTTTTGCAGCAGCGTACCCGTGGACAAAAGAGCCGGCCCCGGAGCAAGCAACGTCACCAGATGCCAAGAAAGCAGCCTCTAGCACACCACGTCGACTCCAACCACACTCCCTCTCAGGCTCAACGACCCATGAATAAAAGGCGCCCCCCGATGGCAGTGTTCCTCTCCTTCAACAAAAAGCTCGTCGTCCAATCTGAACATTTTACCACATGCGTTGTTACTGGACGAAATAATTTTTTTTTTCAATTAATTTTTCAGCTTAACTGAAATCATGTTGGTTGCTTTGGGACGTTATATCTCAGAATTACATTTCTGGTTTTTGATTTCGGGATCGGGTCCTACCTCGTTTAGGTATTCCACGATTATGTCAAAGATGCCGTATTTACTTCCCTGCGTGGGGCCGCTGTCTCTTTATCTTTTTATGCTGATGCTCTTCCAACGCTGATGTTATTAAGCAAGGAAATTATTTTAAGTATTTAAAAACCTGCAGCCAGAAGTCGGCACCATGATGTTAAAAAACGTAATGAGTACTTCAGTATACAGATTTACAAAGCAGAGAAATAAAAGGCCGTTGTAGCATTATACCGTGCTCACAAGAGAATCAGTAAAACTGATGAGAGGTTAATTGGATTCTGTGATAAATTCTGTTTAAAATTAATGGCAACCCATTTCCTGGCATATCCACACAAGGAACAGGAACTGGAAATCGCCATAATTTTACTTAGGAGTATTTCAAAGAGTTCATGTTGCTATTTTCCAGAAAAAGAAATACATCTAAGGTCAAAAAAGGGAATACCTGTTTCTGTCTCTAACTGAAGTTACAACCTTACAGTCTCTAATCAAAGGGAAGTTTCAAAATAACACGCTCAAACACGGAATAAGCCGAAATCCACGAAATGACCTAGAATTTTCTAAAAGAAGGTATAACAATATCCTTCCGAATACCCTGAAACGAAATTATGATGAAATGAAAACTGCCCCAAGGCACTATCGTACCACTGAGGAAACGCGAAAATATGTAGTGGAGTGACACATGTGAGCCGGCCGGAGTGGCCGTGCGGTTCTAGGCGCTGCAGTCTGGAGCCGGGCGACCGCTACGGTCGCAGGTTCGAATCCTGCCTCAGGCATGGATGTGTGTGATGTCCTTAGGTTAGTTAGGTTTAATTAGTTCTAAGTTCTAGGCGACTGATGACCTGAGAAGTTAAGTCGCATAATGCTCAGAGCCATTTGAACCATTTGTCACATGTGATATCACCATGGAATGTAGAATCCAATTTTGGCTATATTAGAATTTTCGCAAGACCACATGATATCACAACAATCCAGAAATAGATTTCAGAGATCATCAGATACGAAAGATCGTTAGGCTCAAATGACACTGGCAGAAACTGGACAATCCTTCAAGAAAACAATGCACGATATACAAACAGAACTTTTTAAGGAGAACTGTCAGTGTCTTAAAGATCATAATGGCTTCTACTTTCGCAGAAACCTAACCAAATCTAGACTTGTTCCACCCCTCCCCACATTTCAAAAAATCAGACAACTGCGAGTAGGAGCCGCGCTTTGAGGGTCCCGTACCGAGTTAAATATGTACATAGATAATAATAATAACAATAATTTAGTGTGACTCAGTAGCCTGGTGCTAGTCTTTCTGCTGGACATCACTTTGGCCGTTTGTATGTTCCTAACGTATCCGAGTTACCCAACCGGACAAAGGGAACCTACAGCTTAAAGTGGGCTCCTCACATCGTTGAGAGGTCAAGGCTAGGTTAAAACAAAGAGTGATGAATTCGACGTCCGACCAAGCTTCGACCTCACGACCTCTCCGTTTCCGGACACACGCTTCAGAGGTAGACAACCTGGACTGAAATGTGTATAAATAGCTCACCTGTCATGTCCACACAAGGAACAGAAGTTGGAAATTCCCCAAAATTGTATATAGAGTATTTCAAACATATAACTGCATTGACTTATATTTATATATTTGTGGTAAGGACTATGGGACCAAACTGCTGAGGTCATCGGTCCCTAGGCTTACTCACTACTTGATCTAACTTAAACTAACTTAGGCTAAGGACAACACACACACCAATGCCCGAGGGAGGACTCGAACCTCCGACGGGGCGAGCCGCACGGACCGTGACAAGGCGCCTCAGACAGCACGGATAACCCACGCGGCCAGTGACTTAGAAGCTTAAATTATTTACATCGCCAAGGGCACATAGACATTTGTTGTAGATGTAATTTCCAACTTGATACTTCTGCCCGTTCCTGAGAAATAGGTGTCTTAACAGACAGATGGCATGGACTTTTGATGCAGAAACTGAGTCACAAAACATTGCGGCACGAAACAGGCATATACACTGCAGTACAGCATATACTGCAGTCTACTGCCACATCAAGTATGCACACGTACAGAACAATTGCACTGCTACTACTACTGCTGTTACTCCAATGTCTCTAAATAAGAGCCCCCACATTAACTGTCCATTGATAAGACATTAAACATCTATTAGGATATCCGATGCCGAAATGATTCTTGAAATGAACTTCAACTATAGTCCTATCTCAAACAAGTGAACCCAAATACAATGTACCAGGTTGTTTATGACAACGGATAAATGAAGTTAATTAACCATCTGATGACATTAATTAGTTGTTACCTACCGCCCAGTGGAAGGAGAGTACACAATCATAAATCAATGAAGTGGCTCAATTTCTATTTTAGGTGTTTGTGTGTGCACTGTTGCACTGGTGTCTTATCAAATCTCTTAAATAAAGAATATCCAACCTAATGAACAACCAATGAAAGAATTGCAAAGCACAAATAAATATTACTCATTTGATACAAAAATATTGGAACGGTCCTTGACAATCAAAATGTTCCGTGGCCAGAGAATTAATATTCATTCTCAGTCTTATTTACCACATGAAAACAAGTTATATTGAATGGTGACGTTACATGCTCTAATATTATAATAAATAAAATTTGAAATAACTGACGCAGCAGAGCAAGCGGAGTGTACACTGGCAACTACTAATGCATGCCAAAGGCACTGCAGTGCACCAAATCGTTAATTTGAACAAACTGCTAACATTTAATCAGTTCACTCTAATGTTCCCATAATACCTAATTTTTTATAGCACAACTCAGTTACAGACATCCATACTGGCACTGAATGATTTGACGTTCCCAAAGCTGAAAACTGTTGCACTGATATGTGCCTCAATCTAAAATAATTGCACACCACACCATCATTTAAACACATGCGGATCATGACCGAGCAAGACCTTACCAACCTTACCCAATCAGACGGGAGTATTAAAAGACCCCTCCCCCAAATACGCCCTGCTCGCTTACTTAAAACATCGCCATGTTACTGACAGATTAAGTCAAAAAAGTAACTGCGTACCTGACCACCATTGCACGGGCAGAGTTTTAAATATTCTACATTCAAGTTTGACCTATCGGAATCGAATATAATTTCCTCTTAGTTACACATTGGCAAATATCTAACATTAAATTACATTTCTATACTTTGAAGTAACCAGAACGATGACTGCTAGTCAAGTGAGCATCTTATATTCTTTTCGCCAGCCCATCACTACGTTATTCAGATCGATAGCTTACGAACGTTGGTTCACAAATTTATTATTAAATGAGGTTAAGAACTGATGTCGGTAGTATAAATGCAAAAGTTCATTTAGCTGTGGAGCTGTGGAGATCTCTTTCTGTGGCACATCGGAGACAATTATGTAGTACATTATTTATAATAAAATATCTAATTCATTTTCTTATATGTTAAATACCCTAATTTTATAGATGACATCATGTTCTTTCAGATGACATATGATATTTACGCTGAGATGACAAAAGTTATGGAGTACCTCCTTTTGCCCGGCCTAGTGCAGCATCTCGACGTGGCAAGGACTTAACAAGTCATGGGAAGTCCCCCGCAGAAATATTGGGCCACGCTGCGTCTATAGTCGTCCATAATTGCGAAAGTGTTGACAGCGCAGTTTTTTGTATGCGAACCGACCGCCCCATTAGGTACCATAAATGTTCGATGGGCGCCCAAATCATTTCCTTCAGTTGTCCAGAATGTTCTTCAAACCAATCACGAACAATCGTGGCCCAGTGCCACGGTGCATTACTATCCATATAAACTGCATATTTTTTTGGGAACATGAGGTCCGTCCATGACTGCACATGGTCTCCAAGTAGCACACTCAAACCCCACCTTTAGTTCTTGCCAGCTGAAATGGGGTCTCATCTGACCAGGCTACCTTGAGTCCAACCAATATGGTCACGAGCTCAGGATAGGCACTGCCGTCGATGTTGTGCTGTTAGCAAAGGCATTCACTTCGGTCGTCTGCTGCCATAGCCCATTAACGCTAAATTTCGCCATACTGACTTGTCGGATGCGTTCTTCGTACGTCCCACAATGATTTTTGCGGTTATTTCAGCGGCACTGCTTGTCTGTTAGCACTGACAACTCTATGCAATCGCCACTGCTCTCAGTCTTTAAGTGAAGCTAATCGGTCACTGCGTTGTCTGTGGTGAGAGGTAATGCCTGAGAATTGGTATTTTCGGCACACTCTTGACACTGTGGATCTTGGAATATTGTATGCTCTAAAGATAACAGAAATGGAATGTCTCATGCGTCTGTCTCCAACTACCATTCCGCGTTAAAAGTCTGTAAATTAGCGGCCAGAATCGTGTCGGATAGCGTTTCACATGCATCACCTGAGTAGAAATAACAGCTCCACCAACGCACTGCCCTTTTATACCTTGAGTATGCGATACTACAGCCATCTGTATATGTGCCTATCCCTATCCCACGACTTTTGTCGCCTCACTGTATATGTAGTTTGTAAGATTTGATACTTTTTTTAATAAACAGTTTTACACAGAAACGTGAACAACGTTTCTAATATACTGATCAGGTAAGTGTGGTGATAGTTTCATTTGAATTGTTTCTTTATTACGAATTTATGGATGTGTTCAGATTTCCTGTAGCTATGTTATTGCTGACTATTTGAGAATTCGTACGTCAGCACAAACAGACCGTTGCCAAGTCAGCTTTTCGCAGGCTGCCGTACGTAGTAGGGGACAGCGTTGTACGTAGAGGAAAGCGTACTTAGGAACACATGACTCTTTTTTTGGCCGGTACTTCAGTGTACTAACTGACTTCAGAATCACATGAAGTGACCGCCATAAGCAGTTTCTGACGTTTTCTATAGTTTGGTTGTTGTTAGACATGAGGCTGTTTGGTACTGCATTTGTAAATATTCCGCGATCGATACATTTAACCCTTGTATAATATACGAGGGTTGTCCAGAAAGTAAGTTCCGATCGGTCGCGAAATGGACACCACAGTGAAAACCCGGTGAAGCTTTGCACAGATATGTTGGGTAGTGTCTCTAGTATGACCGTCGATCGCATCAAGATGCTCTTTCCAGTTGTGAGCGCACAGTGAGCGAGTAAAGGTGCCTAGAACAACGGTGTCTCCAACCAACTAGGAGGGCCCACTAAGAGGCTTCGCCTTAAGGAATGCAGCCCACCTAACACAACTGCCACACACTTCCTTCTTCATGGCAATTCTCAACCACACTCTGCAGGGGCAGTGAAGACGCTCCTGCAGCCTTTTCGATGGGAAGTGTTCAATCACCCACAACAGAGCCCTAATTGGCTCTTCCTGAGTATCTTCTTTGTTCACATGAAACGCTGGGTACGAAGACAACACTTGGGTGCGCTATAATAGACCAGATTAGAGAATTATCGGAAAGTACAGGTGGCTGCCTTCTGACGATGGTGTTGAAAATTTGGTATAACGCACCGACAAATGTCTAAGTCGGAGCTGCGACTATGTAGAGAAGTATCTGGAAAGTGTAGCTAACTCTTGCAAATAAAATGTTTCTGATTTTCACTGTGGTTTCCATTTAGCGACCGATCGGAACTTACTTTCTGGACAACCCTCGTATTAAAGCTGTTTAGAATATATTGTTAGTTCTTCAGGTACAGAATTTTATGAAGAGGAAAATGCTACA
Organism: Schistocerca americana; assembly: GCF_021461395.2. Lineage (NCBI taxonomy): Eukaryota > Metazoa > Arthropoda > Insecta > Orthoptera > Acrididae > Schistocerca > Schistocerca americana. The sequence goes on along the minus strand of NC_060130.1, from coordinate 373,738,618 downwards.
TATTTATAGAACTATTTATGTAACATGTGTACAGTAAGATGTGTTGAGAAGGAGATTTGAAAAAAATTTCAGAAAGGAGCTATGGTATTTGAACGAGTCCATGAACATACGGTGAATTAAACTGCCTTATTTATATAGGTATCAACGCGGACCATACAACGTTTGTACAAGTAATGGTGTGCTACTCACAGCCGTGTGACACGGCGTAAAAACAACGGTCATAAAAAAAGCAGCAGACAGGAATCGGAGACGCGTGTGACGCCTTGTCGCTGACTGTCTGATTCTATGTCCATAGTGATTGCTGCTGACAGCGAATGAGGCTCCATCGAGTTTACGTCTTTTAGAATTATATAAGGTATGAAGTGCACCAACGGCTCAACGAGATGTCCACTCAGCAGTCTGTGAGAGGTGTAGTTCACGCAGTATGTGGTTCACTGATGTTCTGAAGTTGTTTTTCGTACTATGACTTGGGCCCAAATCATTAGAATACCATAAAAATGTACCAGGATTTTTACTTCAAGTCTCAGTGACCAAGAGTAGTCCGGTTAGTCGAGAACATCTAGAGTACATCACGTCGTGTAAGTATTTATAGGTAACACTAAGATTCGATATGGAATGGGACGACCAATGAAATCATTACTAGGGTAGAGAAACGTAAGCCTTTAATTTGTTGAGAGAGTTTTGGTATGATTCGCTTCATCTGTAAAGGAGATTACATACGCTAGTGCGACTAGTTCCAGAGTATGACTGCAGCGCTTGGAGTCTTTTTCAAGTAGGCATGGGTAGGCATGTCAAATACACCCAGAGAATTCAGAGACACATTAGGTGGATCGTAGCAGGTCAGTATAGTCCAAACGAGAGTGTTCTGGAAATGCTATGGGAACTGAAATGGGAGATCTTGGAAGAAATACAACGTAGTTTTACAACATAGTTTTTGCAAGGTAGTTCTTGCAAAACCTTGCAGGGTAATTTCAGAGAGCCTGTATTTGAAGATGATAGTGTGTCATCATATATCTCGCTTAAGGATCATGAAAATGAGATAAGAGAGAACATGGAGCCTACAAAAACACACAGGCAGCCGTCCCTTCCTCGCTCAGTATGCGGACAGAATGGGGACGAAAATCTATAATACTGATTTGGTGTACTCTTTGTCATGCGTATTGAGTATACAGGGTGTTACAAAAAGGTACGGTCAAACTTTCAGGAAACATTCCTCACACACAAAGAAAGAAAAGATGTTATGTGGACATGTGTCCGGAAACGCTTACTTTCCATGTTAGAGCTCATTTTATTACTTCTCTTCAAATCACATTATTCATGGAATGGAAACATACAGCAACAGAACGTACCAGTGTGACTTCAAACACTTTGTTACAGGAAATGTTCAAAATGTCATCCGTTAGCGAGGATACATGCATCCACCCTCCATCACATGGAATCCCTGATGCGCTGATGCAGCCCTGGAAAATGGCGTATTGTATCACAGCCGTCCACAATACGAGCACGAAGAGTCTCTACATTTGGTACCGGGGTTGCGTAGACAAGAGCTTTCAAATGCCCCCATAAATGAAAGTCAAGGGGGTTGAGGTCAGACGAGCGTGGAGGCCATGGAATTGGTCCGCCTCTACCAATCCATCGGTCACCGAATCTGTTGTTGAGAAGCGTACGAACACTTCGACTGAAATGTGCAGGAGCTCCATAGTGCATGAACCACATGTTGTGTCGTACTTGTAAAGGCACATGTTCTAGCAGCACAGGTAGAGTATCCCGTATGAAATCATGATAACGTGCTCCATTGAGCGTAGGTCGAAGAACATGGGGCCCAATCAAGACATCACCAACAATGCCTGCCCAAACGTTCACAGAAAATCTGTGTTGATGACGTGATTGCACAATTGCGTGCGGATTCTCGTCAGCCCACACATGTTGATTGTAAAAATTTACAATTTGATCACGTTGGAATGAAGCCTCATCCATAAAGAGAACATTTGCACTGAAATGAGGATTGACACATTGTTGGATGAACCATTCGCAGAAGTGTACCCGTGGAGGCCCATCAGCTGCTGATAGTGCTTGCACACGCTGTACATGGTACGGAAACAACTGGTTCTCCCGTAGCACTCTCCATTCAGTGACGTGGTGAACGTTACCTTGTACAGCAGCAACATCTCTGACGCTGACATTAGGGTTATCGTCAACTGCACGAAGAATTGCCTCGTCCATTTGTAGGGAAGCAGCCTACTCACTCCTTATAAAATTCACATCAGTCTTCCCATTGTGTGCCAGCCAGTCCGCTGTAACTAGCTCTGACGTCATAAATGTTGCGCAATACTTTAAAAATCAAGTAAATAACCGCCAGCCGCGGTGCTCTAGCGATTTTAGGCGCTCAGTCCGGAACGGCGCGACTGCTACGGTCGCAGGTTCGAATCCTGCCACGGGCATAGATGTGTGTGATGTCCTTAGAATAGTTAGGTTTAATTAGTTCTAAGTTCTGGGGGACTGATGACCACAGATGTTAAGTCCCATAGTGCTCAGAGCCATTTGAACCAAGGCAGGTTCAAAATGGTTCAAATGGCTCTGAGCACTATGGGACTCAACTACTGAGGTCATAAGTCCCCTAGAACTTAGAACTACTTAAACCTAACTAACCTAAGGACAACACACACATCCATGCCCAAGGCAGGATTCGAACCTGCGACCGTAGCGGTCGCGCGGTTCCAGACTGTAGCGCCAGAAACGCTCGGCCACCAGCGGCCGGCGAACCTGCCTTGGGCATGGATGTGTTTGATGTCCTTAGGTTAGTTAGGTTTAAGTAGTTCTAAGTTCTAGGGGACTGATGACCTCAGATGTTGAGTCCCATTTTTGAAGTAAATAACCTGAAACGTTTCTAGCATGTCAGGAGTAATACTAAATCAATATGTGTTGAATATCAGTTAAATAACTTTAACCATTTTCGAAATTTGGACGTTTTTCTGTAAAAATCATTGGCGCAACAGAAAAGAGCTAGAAACTTAAAAATTTATGTTTAGATTCCTTTTGCACAATAATTTAGTAGAAACAGTATTCTGGATATCACAAATTAAAATTTTAGTTGAAATTCACGATTTTCTGGTTTTTATCTCAGAAATTAAGGAAACAAGATAGATTAAGTAGGCGAATAAATAAAGCTAGGGTGTTTAAGTAGAAGGGAGATCCACTATAATCATAAAAATGTGAGAAGTTTCAACAGAATAACTATAAAACTATAGCTATAGCGTATCTCCAAAGAGCAAGTTCAGAGCTCGTCTACTGCGTGTAGTGTAATTAAATTAATTCTCTCGCCCAAAATATTTGACTTAACCATGTTAGACTTTTATTATGATTACTTACCTGTGTGCTGATTGCACATTTAAATTGAGAGCTTCATCGACCATCAGCAAAGGAAGCAATGATTTATTCGATAACTTAAAGTGGTGCATTACTAGCCCAGCGGCTAGTCGGGAGAGCAGATTTGATCAGGCGTTCCCTTAGCCGTCCGCACCACAGCTCTATATGTAAGAACGCTGCGCGAGGAAGGAAGGCCCCAGTTCTCTCCAGACGCTGATTAGCGCACCACCTGTGCTGGGAGTCGCGTCGCGTCGGTATCGTTGATATGAACATCCTAGGATGCAGTAATAAGTTACTCGGGATACGCGTAACCATGAAATCGTTTTCGAGTGAAGTGTTAATTTTGGGATGACGTTAATGATCTATCTTTAGTTTGCGTATGTCGTATTTTCACGTGCCGCTGCAGGACAAGCATTCTACCATTATTAACGTGGCGTTTGATGAACATTATCATCAAATTATGGCGAGCATTCACTTAAACATTTAATTTGAACAGTTATAGTTGCATCAGCGCATTAGACTCTGAACTGCTCTGGTAGTTGGATTGTGTGGATTCTTTTTGGTCTGTGACTTTCAGAATATTGTGAACATTTTAGACAGAATGGTTTTTGATTATGAATCCCAGACAATCTCCTAATTCCTCAGAGCTATAAGCTGTAACTACAAATGTATTTCTCAGGTGAAGTGGGCACTAGGAATTCTAATTACAGGCTTCACGATTTGCTAATCACTTTCTGGTTGCAAATACTGTAGTTAGAGAGCCAGTGTTGAGAACGGCAAACAGCATAAATACAAAACATTTATTAAATTATTCCACCCGCCGCCCCACACATTGCAGGTGTCCTCGTCGTTCTAGGTCTTCCCCAGTCGCGAGTCATAGGCTGGAATGTTCCGTGCTCCCTAAGACGCCGATCAATTGCTTCGAACGTCTTCCTGCCGGGACACCTTCGTTCTGGAAATCTGTCTCGATATAAACGTACCGCGCCACGGCTATTGCCCCGTGCTAATCCATACATCAAATGGGCATCTGCCAACTCCGCATTTGTAAACATTGCACTGACTGCAAAACCACGTTCGTGATGAACACTAACCTGTTGATGCTACGTACTGATGTGCTTGATGCTAGTACTGTAGAGCAATGAGTCGCATGCCAACGCAAGCACCGAAGTCAACATTACCTTCCTTCAATTGGGTCAACTGGCGGTGAATCGAGGAAGTACAGTACATACTGACGAAACTAAAATGAGCTCTAACATGGAAATTAAGCCTTTCCGGACGTATGTCCACATAACATCTTTTCTTTATTTGTGTGTGAGGAATGTTTCCTGAAAGTCTGGCCGTACCTTTTTGCAACACCCTGTATATGTAGCTGTAGATTTAGGTAACAGCCCTGTTCACTGGATTAAATAAATACGGTTCTGGTCACTCAGACACCCTAGCGCAACATGGCTGGCTCGCAAAATCAGCCTATTTTAATTCACAGACCATGGCTGGGACTATCTGCAACAACGAGAGGAACATAGCAGTCAGCATCACAACAATTTCGTAGCTCTACGGGATCTAATCATCAATGAATTCTTCAGAAGAAAATTGACCACTTTCCTCGTCGAATTGAATCCATTATCAAAACATGAAGAGGTATTACTCAGTATTAGCGTAATATCTTTCTGGGAGGGGGTCATTTATTTTTGGGCAGTCTTCTTAGATCCATACAGTTCTAAGTGGTACTGTTCGATAAACTACTGTGATACACACACCTGTTGTTGTGACTTTCACTGTAATGTTTGATGATGTCCTGCCATGATCTCTTTATGTAATGCTGTTGCCTTTCAATTATACAGGAGGTTTTTGGGCGTTGAGGATACTGTACCGATGAACATATGATGTTTTTTCGCTCGGTAGTACAGTCGACTGACGGATTTTAGAATCAAATGAAGAAATGTGCATTAGAGCGCGTCACAAAGAGTTTGCGCCACTATCTACAGTTTTTACTGTTAGATATGATGTGTTTTGTGCAGGATTGGTAAATATTTCGAGTTGCACCCATTTAAGTGCAGTATAATAAATTAAAGCTATTTAGAGGATATTGTTAATTCCTCAGTTACAGAATTTTATGGTGAGTAAAATGCCATATATCTTAGAACTATTTACATAATTTGTCGACAAGTAAGGCGTACTTCGTGCCTTAAAGCAGAAGAATGACCGTTGCTAAATAACTGAGTTTCTTTAATGGCCTCACGATTTTAACTGCCATGGAAATGTAAATTTGTGCTACTTTGCTACAGATTCTATTTCAAACGGTGTTTTACTTGTAACTGGTTGTTGGTAATACATCTCCTTAATTTGCTTACACTTACTGATTATTGATGTGTAGTAAATTAATAATGTAACAGGTATGCGACTAAATGCAATATTGACAAGATTTTCAGGATTTCAACGTTTTTAAATTTCAGTACATTTGGTCCTCGGTACATGCCAATGTTGTATTTTGGAACATATTTTCACATTTGGAAAAATCTTTTTTCCGAAGTAACATTGTAATTTCAGAAAAAGGCTGGAACACATAAAAAGTGAATACCATCATTTAAAAATGGAATAAGAAAATACATGAAACTTATGTTACTGGGCTGGGTAGAGATGAAAGTCTAAAACGTGTACCAAATATAGCACTCTCGTCTACTTGATTTGAGTTCAGTTTTGTCACACACAAAGCCATTTTCCTAAGAATAGTTCTCATTTTCAAACTCTCTCAACACTAGAGCTTATGGTTGTGATATGTTTAATTATGCGGCACTGATATGTGTTCCAGCCACATATTTGAAAATGGCTTCATAGTCGTAACTGTACAGTAAAAGTAGCAAAGTAAACGGAAGTTTTACTTCACCAAATGAAAACAATCCGGGTATAATATTATCATTTACATGATTTATGGTGGTTGTGAACTCTGTTTCAACGATAATAACGTCATATCATGTTGCCCGAACTCAGAAAATTCACAGAATCATCATATTCAATTTCTAGATTCAAATCAGTTTCATATTAATTATAAGCGCCCTAAAAACACCATACATCAGCATTCCAGAGTTTAAAGCATGATTACACAAAAACAAAATACGTGTCAGTTAATCCGTCTCTTCTTCATAACGCGACAGCTCAAACAGATGGCATTCAGGCAAAGTCTTCCAATAATTCAGATTAGTTTCCAATCAACAGAGTGGTTCGATTCAGTGGAACTGTCACGATAAACGTGATTGGGTCCCTACATTTCGATGAAAGGAGTAACCAAAGCAATATATTATGCTCACGTCCATGTACGTTCAGTTTGAGAAGGAGGACTTGTTCTCCCTTTGTAGTGCTTCAATCTACGTTAAAACGTCGTAGTCGGGATGCCGTAATGACGGATGGACACTTACATGTAACAGATAGTTTAATTTCTTATTTATTCCCATTTTTATTTCTTCACTGTTTTACTCGATATTGCAGTTCAGGTTACAGAATAACGAACGAAACCAGCCTAAACTTCTGCAAGACAAATAAGTGGCAACGTGAGTGAGACGACCTTACAATAGCTACGAGAGTTCGTAGTATATTTCTTAATGTCAAGGAATGACTAAAATTGAAACACTTTAACACAAGTCAGTGAATGGCACATCTCATAAGTAGTCATTGATCCTATAAGCACTATTTGTTTGAAATTTGTGAATGACACATAGAAATGTGTGAATGTGGACAGGTCTGGACTCCGGGGCACGTAATATAGGTTTTTCCACTTATGGCAGATGTTAGGCAGCAATATCCTCCTGAAGATCTGTATTATCTTCTAAGAGACTCCATCAATTTACAACTGCGCACAGGTTTCGTAAACACAATTTCGTAACTTGTTCGTTTGACCTCTTTATATGTTTTAGTTTAAATTTATATGTTACTAGTAGTTAACTGGTTGTTTCGTACAGTTTTTTTTTTTTTTTTTTTTTTTTTGTGGGTGCTGTAAAGGAATTATAATTTGATTTAGAATAGCGACAACAAGCGTAGACGTACTAGCAGTGCCAAGACACGTAACAGCCGAATGGTACCGAGTAAATTAGGTACAGAGTGGTTACTTACACTGATGACCACTACCCACTTCGAGACTAAATACTGCTCTGTGGCGCTGTAGGCACGTGACGCGGTAAGCAACTTATATAAGAGGAGCGGAAAATCGCAGTTATATTCTACATCGAGCAGCTTGTCATCAAGAGGAGGGTGTGACCATTTCCAAACCTAGGATGTATCGGCAGCCTCCAAAAGCCATCATCCCGTTTTCTTTCCATCAGCACTGGTGGATTCACTAGCGTCGATGCAACTAACATATGTGGCAGTATATCCAAACTCAGTGACTACTGTCTGATATTAATTAGGCTTCAGAAAGGGATGTTCCAAGACCGATCAACAGCAGCCGCTCGAGAAGGAAGTCTTGTTGGTCATGGACTGTCAATAGTACTTTATGGCACTGCCACTCGATATGTCTCCAGTCTTGCCTACCATGTCGCAGAAACACATGTTGTATAAATGTCTTAAGCAGGGAATCCGTTTCCTATGTCAAGTGATTTCATTCCAAATTGCAGCAATGGACCTCCAGGGTCCATGTAGACACATATTTCACCAAAGCGTGTCATCCTTGGCAATGGGCCACAGGGTTCCACTATTGGATTAATCGTTTTTATACCGTATGAACTCACACAAATGCCGAGCGTCAAATTGGCACTATATGCAGATAATTCAACTGCCATAAGCAACAAAATATGGCTCTGAGCACTATGAGACTTAAATTCTGAGATCATCAGTCCCCTAGAGCTTAGAACTACTTAAACCTATCTAACCTAAGGACAGCACACACATCCATGCCCAAGGCAGGATCCGAACCAGCGACCGTAGCGGTCGCACAGTTCCAGACTGTAGCGCCTAGAACCGCTGGGCCACCTCGGCCGGCCGCCATAGCCAACACCATGAGTTTCCATTCGCTCAGTCACGACATCAAACGGCCATCGACTGTCTTCAGGCGATTGTCACAGTAGTCCTCTCTCCAACAGATAACAGACGCAGGTAGAGGCAACCTCGTGCTGTGGAATACCAATGTGGAGACGCCCAGCATCATCCAATATATCCATTGTGATGGAACAAGTAGATCGAGGATCACTGACACGTGACGAAGTTTTGAATCACACCGGATTGTCACCGTATCTCTGTAAGGACTGCTGAACATACAGTGGGATGTTCCTATATTAGAACTGCTGAAACATTACGTAAGTGCCGGCCGAAGTGGCCGTGCGGTTAAAGGCGCTGCAGTCTGGAACCGCGAGGCCGCTACGGTCGCAGGTTCGAATCCTGCCTCGGGCATGGATGTTTGTGATGTCCTTAGGTTAGTTAGGTTTAACTAGTTCTAAGTTCTAGGGGACTAATGACCTCAGCAGTTGAGTCCCATAGTGCTCAGAGCCATTTGAACCATTACGTAAGTTATCAATTCAATACTTGCAGTCTCTAGTGCAAGATTAGGCATACTCAAGATAAAAAAAAAAAAAAAAGGATAGACATGATATCTTTAAATCGTGTTCCTGTAATACTACCATGAAGCAGTAATTGACCGACAGTTTCGTCCCGTTACTTGCCCTACGGCTCCATATTTTGTGTCCTGGACGAACAATTCTGATTACGAGGATGAACCAGAAGCGATGGAAACGTACTCGTTTCTAAAGCTGCAGTTGGAGCTGCAGCTGTCTGCAAAGGGCAACTGTGCCCACAGCGTCTGCACGTAAAGCGACGTATCACTTTCTTGTTGATATGTGAGCTACTCGTATCTCCATCGGAATAAACTGAGGCTAGTTTGTTGTTGTTATGGACCAGGCCGCGCTGCTGCCTGGCGCTCTGAGCGCAGTGGCGAGTGGGACAGCGGGGCGAGGAGGAAAAGGAACAGGAGCGCTCCATCGAACGTTGCTAAAGTTAGACAGTAAACTTGTCACACGCCAAGCAGTTTGCTAGCAGTACTACTTGCGCTTTGTGGTGTCACCGCCAGACACCACATTTGCTAGGTGGTAGCTTTAAATCGGCCGCGGTCCATTAGTACATGTCGGACCCGCGTGTCGCCACTGTGTGATCGCAGACCGAGCGCCACCACAAGGCAGGTCTCGAGATACGGACTAGTACTCGCCCCAGTTGTACGGACGACGTAGCTAGCGATGCACACTGACGAAGCCTCGCTCATTTGCAGAGCAGATAGTTAGAATAGCCTTCAGCTAAGTCAATGGCTACGACCTAGCAAGGCGCCATTAGTAACACTGCATGTATCTAAAGAGTCTCACTTGTATCGCCACAAGCTCCAGATGTACCAAAAGGATGGATTAAAGTTAAGTATTCCAGAAGCTACGTACTTTTCTTTATAGCATTCATTACGTATCCTGTTTCAGACCTCACGCACCCTGCTTTGGCTTAGCGCGTGCCTTTCGGCTTCCTCTCATTGTGTCTAGGCTGTCTTGTCTAGACACAACACGCATTATGAGGTTTAAGTTCTGCATTGGGAATACTATGGCGTCTGCGCACCCAAAAGATAAAGTGGAGAAACAACATCATTCAGTGGCGAATGGGAACTGCTTTACTTTTGGTATCATTTAAGGACGACCAAAGTGTTTAATATGCCATCGCAGTAGTATGAGGTGGAGAAACACTTATTGGAACGGTGTGGCGTGACGACCTTCGCATCGTATGACAAGTCCGCAGTAGCGTTGGTCTAAATTACTGTGACATTTGGTGCCGAACTTCTGAGCTGTGCCTTTTATTCGCATGTGTCGACACTTGCTGTATGACGCATCGCCGAGCTCGAGGGTGGTGTCGCAGTTCGCCAGGCTGTTCTCTGTTACAGAGGATGGACGTGACCACCGTTGAGCCAAATTCCAAACTTCTGCGTCGCAATTGGAGACAGTTACGGGTTTAAAAAAGTGGCCGTCTATCTCTGTTGCGCTGTGTCCATATCTCCGGAACCCAAACTGAACTCCCCCGAGGTCAGATTCTACTGGCCTCTTCCATTCTTCTTAAATAATTCGTGTCAGAATTTTCCAATTCTGCCTTATTAAAATCTGATTTCTCTTCCCTTTCTACTCATCTAATTCCCTTCATCTTGCCTTCAAATTCTCGAAAGGCCTCTTTTACGTTTCTTGCAAATGGCGTTGGTTTTTCGTTAGTTATGCATGCTTTCACTGCCTTACATTTTTCCACTAACCATTCCTGAATAGCTGTTTTGCTCTTTCTGTCAGTCTCACATTTTAGGCATCTGCTATCTCATTCACCAGCTTCATTTGCTGTGTTTTTATATTTTCTCCTGATGTCGATTAAATTCAGTATCTTCTATGACATCCCAGGATTTCTAGTAGATTATGAATGAAACCACCCACAAAATTGGTGTAACATTCTACAGTATTTATTATTTATTTTAGAAACCAGTTTTCGGCTGTTACGGCATCATCAGGTACAAAGATAAAGATGTGGTGCAATGGCATTTTGTTGGATCAAAGATTTTAAACTAGTGCGTCTACAGAGTGTCTCCATTTCCAGAGATGAAAAATGTTAATGTTACTTTAGGAATAAAACAAGAGGGATTACTTCAATGTAAATACGATGTAAGGTTATTTAACTAAGATGACATATATGACACATTAATTAATGAACTATATACAAATTATGACAGCTGATTATCAAAGAAAAGTATCTGAACAAAAGTATCTTGTCTTTAGAAGGGCCGGCTGGCGTGACCGAGCGGTTCTAGGCGCTACAGTCTTGAACCACGCGACCGCTACGGTCGCAGCTTCAATCCTGCCTCGGGGATTGATGTGTGTGATGTCCTTAGGTTAGTTAGGTTTAAGTAGTTGTAAGTTCTAGGGGACTGTTGACCTCAGAAGTTAAGTCCCGTGGTGCTCAGAGCCATTTGAACCATCTTTAGTAGGTCCTAAATTATAGATCGATATGATATACTAGTGATATTAAACAGGTAAGTGAAGCAGCTGTGGTTATACAAAGCAATTTTCTTTTTACGAGGAAATTACGAGAATCTGAAGAGGATAGCGGAAGACAGTAGATCATGGAAAGTCATCATGTGAAAATCTGCCTGTTGTCAGAATACTGAGGATGATGAACTTAAAAATGTCTTCCCTCAGCTATTCTCTGAACTAGTGCCAGGTTCTGGGTCGTTCCAGTAGCTCCCTTTCTTGATTTACACAATGAGTTCTTGGAATTCTCATAATTTGGCTCTAAGCGTTTGTCTTTCAAATCTTGAAATTCTTCTTGAAACATTTGGAAAACAGGCAGTGTTTTCTTGGTGGACTCTTTTCCTGCAATTATGCATTCGTTTCTTAATCTGCACAGATTCATTATCAGGAGGGCAAGAACGTCGCTGTTCAGCCGTGGTACTGTCATTTGCAATTTTTAAACGTTCTCGCCACTTACACCATTCGGAATTCACTCACAACCAATTCATATACTGATCACATTTTCTGCCCACCCAGTAGCGAGGGCTGTCCTCGACAAAACATGGCTTCTTTACCGTTGTTGTAATTATATCTATTACTCACAATGAACAGAACTCAATTAGCTTAGATCAAGGAATCTATTGGGGAACGAAGGCCATTAGAAAGGACACTGCCTGACTGACGGTAACAACCCATACGCCGCTCGTGAACGACTGGTGTAAAGCATTACTGGGAGAGGATCTGACTGGAAAACCTACGGCGCAAAACAGGTTGGTCGGAAGTCCCATTGTGGTTGCGGCACCCACAAAAGGGTCGGAAACACCACAGTCGGAAAGCCCACGTATCAGTACATCCTTCTCCCGGCCACTATCGGCTTTATTGACATTGCAGACACTATTTCTCTCTAAAGTAGCTCCGTAATTAGCATTAAGAGGGTGAGTGTACACTGTTCCAGTTCTACCAAGCAAAAATCCCTGGCAGTACTGGTAATCGAACTCGGGACCTCCTCACAGTAACTAGACGCACTGACAATTTAGCTACAGAGGAAGACACTGTAAACAAGGAAAATACGAATAATTATTTAACTTTAATTCACATACTAATAAATCTCTATAAGACAAAACAAAACGACGCACCACAAAGGAAGTACCCGAATGGGACGGAAATCAGTAGCTGTGATGTACATGTACAGACAAGCAAATGATTAGAAGCTCAGAAAAATTGGATGATTTATTCAACAAAAGGAACATAACAAACTGAGCAAGTCAATAACGCATTGGTCCATTTCTGGTCCTTATGCAAGCAGTTATTCGGCTTGGCATTGATTGATCGAGTTGTTCGAGGTCTTACTAAGGGATATCACGCCAAATTATGTCCGACTGGCGAGACAGATTTTCAAAATCTCGAGCTTGTTGGAGGGCCCTTCCCATAATGCTCCAAACGTTTTCAGTTGGGGAGAGACCGGCGACTCTGTTGGCGAAGGTAGGGTTTGGGCAGTACGAAGACAAGCAGCACAGACTCCCGCGGTGTGTGGGAGAGCATTATCTTGCTGAAATGTAAGCCCTGGGCGGCTTGCCATGACGGGCGGAGAATGGGGCATCGAATAACGTCGAAGTACCGCTGTGCTGAAGGGTGCCGCGCATGACAACCAAATTTGTTCTGCTATGAGAAGAAATGGCACCCGAGACCGTCACTCTTGGCTGTCGGGCCGTATGGTGGGCAACAGTCACGTTGGTATACAACCGTTGTTGGGGGCGTCTTCAGGCACGTCTTCGTAGGTCATCGGCTTCATCTCTGAAGGCAATTCTACTCCAGTCAATGAGATTCCAGGCCGAAACCTTTTCCTTTCTTTCCAAATAACTCTTCATTGTACAACGTTCGTAATTACCGGTGGCGCTTAACACTCTCACTGTGCTCTGTTTACTGAATAACTTAAGTCGACTAGCGATCTTCTAACAAACAATTGATATATTAGGTCACGTATGCAATGATTGGTTAACCATTTGTGGTAAAAGTTTTTTTCCACCTTCCTCTGTTGAAGACTATGAATTTCACACAGATGGCGCCAATACATATAGTGAGTACTGAAGACTTTTTAAGGGAGCTGACACAGCAAGGAGGAAAGCAGCGCGGTGACGCAGCATCACAATTTCGCACGAGGCCACAAGCAAAAAAGGGAGACCTTTACAGGACGAAAAAGAAGAGACTTGTTTCACTGTTCGACGAGCTGCGCTGTGGCACGAAAGAGCACTGTGTGTACGCAGAAACTGTGACCCCGAGCGAGACTGCGAGACGCTTTTGAAAGACGCCTTAGCTGCAAGGAAAGTTGTTTTGGTGCGTCCTTCCACGGCAGACATAGACACAAAGGACGTACACGTCTTCAGCCTTCTTTCTGAGATTGCTGCGAACGAAACTAGGCTGTGGAGGAAAGAACAGTACACATACATGCAGGTGAGTTACAATATTTACTGAGGAAAGATAAAAATTTTATATTCCTCCACTTACCTTTGGTTTAGCCACTCAGCTGTAATTATTTATGTTAAATATATACGCTGTCAATTTCAGAGCCAAATAGCTCTGTCTTCTAGCACGAACTTACCAAAGCAAAGTTTATTACATGTACTCATCAAACAGCTATCAGCATTTGAAGTACCAGTGAGCAATATTGTTGACATACCTTTAAAAATTAACAGTGGAAAGACGTTTAATCACATCAAATCATAAGAAGTGGAGGATCTTAAAGTCTACGATAGTATATTCCAAACTGGTCGAACAATAATTAACACCTAAACATAGTCTGTGCTTAGGATCAACTATAGTAGTTGTTCAGAACATCCACGAAAGGGGAAGTTCCTACCACTAGTAGAATAGCACAAATTATGTTTCAGTTGTACTGCCATTAATTCTCTTTCACCTGACGGCCCACCGTATTCCATCGCAAAGGATGTTACAAGACGAATAGCAAAATTCGAAATTCCCTTTACTTAATGACGTGCAGGTTTGCACATGGTTGTGATAATCGTGGAGATATCTCTTTCCTCCAAATCTATTTGTAGTAATTTCTACTGCTAGCACTGTGCTCTTAGAGATACTAATATACCGTAAATATCTGTAAATATTTCGCCGCGCGGGGTAGCCGTGCGGTCTGGGGCGTCATATCACGGTTCGCGCGGCTCCCCCCGTTGGAGGTTCGAGTCCTCCCTCTGGCATGGGTGTGTCTGTTGTCCTTAGCGTGAGTTAGTTTATGTTAGATTAAGTAGTGCGTAAGCCTAGGGACCGATGACCTCTGCAGTTTGGTCCCATGGTCCTTGATATACAGGACATAAAATCCTGTATGAGGCCCGCGATCATTATTATGTTATAAATTGACAACCAATGCCGTGCAATCGCAATAAAGTCATCAGATGTTCAATAAAAGAATCAATTGAACATCTCATGATTTTATTGCGATTTCACAACATTAGTTGCCATAGTCCTTACCACAATATTTTTCTGTAAATATTTCGGTATGATTTTATTCATAGCAGTTATTTTCTCAGCAACTGCGATATGTATTCAACATGTTGAATTCAGTCGCCAGTTGCCCAACTACTTCTATTTCGCTTTATCGGCTGCAACAGATTAATCTGTCATCTTCAGAAGCTTTTTATAGGTTTAGTAGGTGTCAATATCTTCTTCACAAAAGCATAATGCCATGACATGTCCAGAAACGTAAATATTGTACGTAATAATTATAAAGACAGACTGATAATTTGCGGTAAATGAATCACATTTACGTGCATACTCTATATCTTCTGTGAAGAAGTTATTGACGTCTGTTACACCAGTACTAAGCTCCCGAATATGACGGATTAATCTGCTGAAACCGGTAAAGCGAAATAAAACTAATTGTGCAACAGACCTCAGAATTTTATTCTGAAAAATTGCAGTATTCAGAACATAGGATTTCTCTGTTCTAATCCTCAGGACTGCGAGTTTAATGACCTCACGCCGAAAAATCATCGGCAGCTGAAACGTTATTCCACCTTGATGCGGCTAAGCGGGACTACTCGTAGTAATAATTCTGAAATAGAGGAGAAAAGTATCGTTTTTAGCTGATAACAGTCACACTTGGGTGCCGACATGTCAAACGGAAATAATAGGAAGTGGTTTCTTGGAATAATCTTTAAGTTGACTACTCTACATCTCTACTTATGTGTCCTTCGGCACTTTGCAACAAAACTAAATGTCGCAGACTCAATGGATATATATATATATATATATATATATATATATATATATATATAATAAAATGTGAAGGTATAAAGAAAATCCACTAATAATAATAAAAAATCTTTATTTCGAAATGTAAATCAATAAAGTAACAAATGTATTTAGATTTTTCTACCATGGATTTATGTTATTAAGTGCTATAAATGCACAAAGTTTGCCTCAACATCACTTTGCAGCCGTTAGTGCAACGGGAAAAGGACAAACTGAAGAGTTCTCCTTGATATGGGTGTACATATTGCGAAAACTGGTGTTTTCAGTCGTCTGCAGTCATCGAGGCCTTTCGATGTACTCAACCTTTAGGCATACTGCAGAGTAAAAAAGCTAATTGAGTTAAAGGGAACGTGCCGACCATTTGATAGTACTTCTATGCGCTATTCAGCGACCTGTAAGCAGTTCAATAAAATGTTTTCTTGGCACAAACGAGTAACGAGCCGATGCGTTACCATGTATATCTATGTATTTCGCGTTATACAGGCACTTTCCCTGGGAGACCCGGCAGCATTTCAGTAGTTAATGGTTGTATATTTAACAATTTTTTTTAGTGAACCAAAATCGATTACATTGTTACCAATGGTTGCTCAAAAAACCTTCACAAGCCCCATTCTCATTTTCAACCTTCATCAGCCACTACGATTTATTAACAATCAAATCATTCACATTCTTCCCACTCCATATCCATGTGTGTTGAACGTTGTTTCATCGGGGTGGCTAGTTCCATGAGGAGACGGCTTATTGGCCCGATATTACACTTCAATTTAGAGCAAGATTCCATGCGCTGTTCTTAAAGGCGATGAGAAAACTGCTGGTGAAGTGACGTAAGTCACTGTGGAATTTGATTCTGTACAAAGTGGGAAAAATTCTGGGATAAAATCTTCAGCTTCAGTATTAGGTTTCGAGTTACAACCGCCATACCAAATATTCTGCTTGTTGCAGTGTTACTCCTCTTCTACTGCGACACATTTCTTCATATGCAAATGCTGTACAGATAGAATGTATTGCTGCGTTTCCTTCCCTTCCCGTCTGCAGAACGCTTGTCGCTTGCACAACATTTCGGTTCCGCACGAAACGACGTGCTGTATTTTCTTATCACATGTGATAACATGAATTTCTGAGTGACACACAATCCAGTCTGTTTATGAAATGCAATATTTTTTTTTTATTCAGTCTCACTTCTCCTCAACTATGTACCGTAATTAGGAGAGTGATAAGTCGTTATATTCAGTGTAGTTCAATCTGAAATTAAAAATGAAACTGATTTTGACAGGTCTATAATGAATATTCCTGTGACAATAGGTTACATGTCGTTTAACGATAACTTTCCTCCAGTTCACTGGAGTGATAACAGAATAGCAACAATTTAATGATTTCGAAAGCTTTTGTGATTTACATCTTATCTGACTCATCCCATACAACCATACGGTATATCGGATTCTCACATCATTTTAAAACTCTTCCATGCCTGATGTCCTTATAACGTTTGTCAATTTCTCAGGAATAAAACGAAAATGATCTAGACAGTTTCAAGTGATTGTAAAAAATGTTTCTATTGAGATGAGGTATTATTCAATTAAATGCGAAGAAAAAGCAACTCAGAAGTTCTTTGTGCTATGTTCACAAATCTTCAGTGAGTGAACCATTAGTTACACAACGTACGTACATTCCACAGTCCATTTCGGCTCACAATCACCGCAAATTGTCTGGATCGATGTCAGTCCCAGATAGCCTGATACTCCGTATTTATTCCTATTTCCTTAAATGTCTCTACTCATTCCTAAATGACCTGTCTAGTAGGTGGAGTTCTGCTAAATGTGGTCCTGAACCTCCGACACGCTGCAATTTTGGACTCTTTCTTGCAAAACTCGATCTCCGTTGGTCTGGTAGCATTTTTACTGGAGATCAACGTATCAAAAAAATTCCGTGAGTTGGTATATCCATGAATAAAATCGTATTAAGATTACCTCAATACAAACACTTTTCACAACCACTCGAATGAGTCTAGATTATTTTGACTTACCCTTGTAAAGGTGAGAGAGGTAGGCTGTCTAGGTGTAGGCTGGGTTCTCTGTTAAAGATGGGGCATGTGGACATCATCAGAGGCAGGCCTGGTGAAGATACAACGACTATTTATTAGTTCTTTACTAATTCATACAGTTCAGACATTATTTCGTTTGCGTTCCATTCTCTGGCACGACCCAGAGTGTCCTCTTAATATTCCGACGTGACCGAACGTGACGTAATCGGCTGGGCCAGCGTTTAAATGCTGGTTCCCGGCGCTGAATTCTCGCTCCAGCTGAGAGGTGGTGATCAATCAGGAGCGACGATCGGCTGCGACCGATGTACGCGGCTTGTGGCCTGATTTCGAGGCTCGTGGTCCGACGACACGGTATCCCGATCGCACAGTTCAGTGACCAGCCTCTGCTATCTGGCTGCAGCCTCGATGCAGTTCTGAGCTCTAACGTATACTGCAAGTTATTCATATAGTTTTGTCCCATTACAGTCTCCTCCCCTCTGCGAAGAAAATTCGGCCTCGAATTTTACTGAAATAAAAACACTAGATAATTTAGAGTTTTACACTTCATATTTGCTCCTCCACTCATGGTATCACATGGTACATTTTTTATCTGCTTTCACTAGCGACTACGTACACCTCACAACAACTGAGTCCATGTGTTCGCATTTGCACATTGGTTGTATTAGTTTATTTTCAGTTCTGTTGCAGCTACCTGTATGCCATTCCTCTCGCGAGGGGATAATGGGAATCAGGAAAGCATACTAACCTTCTTATTTCCTGATGCTAAAATCGCGTCTCCCACATTCGCCTATGAGTTACGCCACATTCAACTATAACACAAGGTACACAAACAATATGACCCACTGTCCGGCGCTAACATAAGGAAACCACTCACTTCGTGACCCGTATACTTCTCTTTCCGTTAAGCTATACTGTTACTTTATCAGTGTGACCTAGCATACAATGAAATGTAACCTAGCTGGAACAAAACTGACCTTGCAAACAGGATGATCTGAGCACTGCGCTATTGCTTAGCGATACTGATCTGTGTGAACTCTGTGGTTTGCACACTGTTCTTTTGCTCCACATTCTTGTACCTTAGTAATTAGCAAAACTTTATTTACACCAGTAGGTGACCCATTGTTTTGGTTGCGGCCTGAAGACATCGTGACATGGGAATCTATCTGAACTTACTTCCTCACAATAAACGTGACCTTGCAAACAGGATGATCTGAGCATTGCGCTATTGCTTAGCGATACTGATCTGTGTGAACTCTGCCGGCCGGAGTGGCCGTGCGGTTCTGGGCGCTACAGTCTGGAGCCGAGCGACCGCTACGGTCGCAGGTTCGAATCCTGCCTCGGGCATGGATGTTTGTGATGTCCTCAGGTTAGTTAGGTTTAATTAGTTCTAAGTTCTAGGCGACTGATGACCTCAGAAGTTAAGTCGCATAGTGCTCAGAGCCATTTGAACCATTTTGTGTGAACTCTGTGGTTTGCACACTGTTCTTTTGCTCCACATTCTTGTACCTTAGTAATTAGCAAAACTTTATTTACACCAGTAGGTGATCCATTGTTTTGGTTGCGGCCTCAAGACATCGTGACATGGGAATCTATCTGAACTTACTTCCTCACAATAAACGTACGTAATGCTCCACAATACTTATACTTCTAACTTCTCACTTTTATAATAAATCTGTAGTATTTCACAATAAACCTTAATTTCTCAACAAACAGATACCTCTCACTGTGAGAGAAAGCAAGTAATCCAGTGGCCTCGCTTCAAGAGCTGTCCGATACCACCGACCCAGCTACAGGCGGTATAACAGGTTCACCTGCACTGAACAAGAACCTAACATTTTCGCAGCCACAGGCGCTACATCAGCCCCACCTATGCTCTACAATAATCCTCCAGCTTCCCAGACACAGGCATGCCGTACAAATAAAAACCCCTTTAACTCCTTTTCATGCACATAACTTCCAACATCTGATAGACTGTCCCGCTGTGTCACTTCTTTCATTTGGTCAGCTATTACTGGTGGTTTTACTGATATCATGAACACTGCTTCTCGAGGGACGAGGAGCGGCTTAACTGACGATGTCACGGCCAATGACGCGTCTCGCATCCGTGTGGTATCTCAGCGCTTTGGCTGATTTGAGACAATGTCGCATGAGGTGAAGTAAGTCAAACCTAATCAAATAATACCGTTGTGTGCCTTTGACCTATTTTTAATCCTTCGGCACCGTAAACGCCTTAAACCTATCTTGACCTAACTAGGACCTGTTGTTTCCCTTGGGCGTCACATTCTCCAGATTACAGGTCCCAGTATTTGTGGCTTATCCATGATCTTGAAACATACATCATGCCTTACTCCTAACGTCCTTTCTCGTCCTAAGACATTTGCTCTATACAATTCTTTATTTACAGCAAAAATCCTTATGTCTCTTCTGGCATAACCTTAAGAAATCACCAAGGTTTACGGGGTACCCAAGGTTTTCCACGTCTCAGCCGGCCACGCTCTTTGCACTTGCTGGCGTAATGCTCTTTTTTATGGCAAACCCTACCGGATGTGACTCAGAGCACGGGGCGAAGCACCCAGGTAAATTTCACAGGGTGCATATTACTAGAGTTGACGATTTGGCCCTCGGTCTCGAATATAGTAGCGATATCTAACTCCGACATTATGGAAAAAAGTAGAGAAAGGACAAACCAAAAGATGTAGGGAATCCCACTAGTGAAAGTAAAAAGTTTTGTGCTGCTACTTACAAATCTTGCTGTGCCACATTCTTGAGACCCCTGTCTTCCGTCTATCGACTTCCCTTAGCCCTTCGGAAAGCTGACTGTATTCCAGGCTGTCCATCTTCAAGTCCATCTTCAACGGTCCGTCTGACACTAATGTAAACGTTGCCTGCCCGGGCTGGTCAGACAGGCAGAGGTCCCTCCTTCGCGGTCGGGTGGCGGCAGATCCACAGCGAGGATTCCCAGCTGACATACGGCAGGTGCCAGGTGTGGCTCTACCATGCCCGAACGTGACGTAATCGGCTGGGCCAGCGTTTAAATCCTGGTTCATGGAGCTGAATTCGCGGAGAGACTGCGGTTGTGGGCCACTGCGGACCATCTGGAACTGGGCAATGACTGGGGTGTGGCGTGATCGTCGACGACGCGGAAGTGAATCGAGCCGGAGTGGCTTCTCGCAGGCTGGCCCCAGGGCACTGACACCCGTGACGGAGTCACGGAAGTTTTGCCGCTGCAGAGGTGTACTGACCAAGTAGGAGCGACGGTAGTCTGCGGCCGATGTCCGCGGTTTTTGTCCTGATTTCGGCTCTCGTGGCCCGATGACATGGGAGCCTACCGCGTGGTTCAGTGACCAGCATCTGCCGTCTGGCTGCGGCCTCGTTGCACTTCTGGGCTCTAACGTCTGCTCCAAGTTCTCCTATAGCTTTGCCCCGTTACATCATATATAATTCTACTAAGAGACTTCTTCTACGCATATAATTCACAAATGCACTACCTTACAAAAGAATTGAGGCACCTTGAAAAGGAGCAGGACACGAAATGAAACTTTATGGTTGAGAGGGAATGTAATGTTACTTCAGTGATTGCAAAATCGAGTCAAACTGAAGAAGAATTTGTGAATTTGAGGTCATTTATCCGAGTGACACTGCACCCCCTCTAGCCTCGATTCATACATTGACTCTGTTGGGAAGGGCGTCATGAAGCTGTCGCATCCACAAAGATACTGTCTCGTTAGGAGGCAGGAGATCTGTGACGTAGCATTCTGCCGCCAGCTCTGACCTGAAGTCATACCCGATGGCTCCCCACACCATGACGGTAGGAGTAACATCGCTGTGACCGTGCAAACCATTGAAAGCAAGGGATCACTCCACAGATCACGGCCATTCTTGCCGATGATGGTCGTCCGGATAGAACAGATATGTGATTCACTGCCGAACACAATGCGAAGCCATTCATCAGCAGTCCACGCTTCCTGACACGGCACCAAACGAAACACTGTCGGTTGTGTTGAGGTCTTAACGGCAGCCTGCGCATCAGATGGTAGTTGCTTAAGACCAGGTTCTCATTCAGAATGGTCGAAAACTTTTGTTTATTACATTTTTTGAAATGAATATGTGTCTAAAATTTTGGGACGGAAAGGATTTTTAATCCGTGCATTACAAAAGTTTCTACAGTCCGTTCTTCGAAGCAGAGTCACGTTAGCCTTTGGGACTCTCTAAGCCGGGGACGCCCGGCTCAGGTAGAAAACTTGTTATGCCGTGACGACTGCTTACAAAATGAGTTATATTGCAATATACAGGCAAACATATTCGCCGAAAAAGCTGAAGAACGTGTGCCGGCTGTGGAACGCACCATATCCAGCTCAGCCAGACCGGCTATTCTCGCCAAGAAGAGCGGGGGACTTGCTCTCAAGGAACAATTCGAGTTCGAGAAATGTTTGATATATGGTCTTAGAATTGCAGACTAAGCAACGAAAAACATTTTTGGGCAATTTTGATCAAAATTGGTGCTCGCATAATATTTGATCCGCCATATTCGACTAGCCATTTTGAATTTTGAAAATATAATTTCAGATTTATGTTCAGTGACATCAAAATATATAATAACAAGTAGAGTTCATGCAAATTGAACTAATAATACACATAAAAGTTTTCCTTAACTTTAAACAGGTTTTTCTTGAGCAACGATTTTTCAAAACTATGTGCAGCATTAAGTAAAACCGGTTCAACTTAATAAGGTCTACCTTTGACCCCTGAAAAGTAAACATTTTTCTTGGGAGCTTATATCTATAATATGTGAAATTTGTTAATATTAAATATTCTTGTGAAGCCATAAAGAGTGAAACAAGCTCCCAAAAATCGAACTCAAAGTTCAAGTGGGCATCATATCGTTAAATTTAACGTTACTTCATTGTAGTTAGGTATAAGCTCCCATAAATTTAATGTAGTATCGACTGAAGATATCCATATATATTCAGACAAATCCTGAGGAGCTACACTGCACGCAGCCTGCGCAGTTCAAACTCTCAGGCCCTTGATCAAATCACAATTAAGGGCAGCATAAAGTCTGATATAAAGTTCCATGTATGATTAATCATAATCCTCAGAAAGATCCTTTTTATGTCTTTTCATTGGCTCAAAAACATTTCCAAGGTTAGCCGATTTTTTGCTAATTTGAGGGAGAAACCTGGCCTTAATCTGGCTGCTGCTAGTTTCCTACTAATAGCTTGTAATTGCACAGAATGTTACAGGGAGTCCATTACCTCTTCTCATATGACAGGCACAACGTGAAGGTGCTACAATGTGCTTCCTGCACAATACAGCGATCCTTCATTGTGGTGGTCAGACGTGGTCGATTGTAACATAGACGATGAGCGTACCAGGCTTCAGGTTCCCATAAACCCCAACGTCGGGCCACTGTCACATCAAAATGCCTCGCAAATTTGGATATTGCACCATCCGACCAGCCGGCCAACTTGAGACCACAATGAGACCCCTTTCAAACTCTGTCAGGTGGTGATAACGCTTTCTCACACAAGTACGCGCCATCTCCGTGTCTCTCATAGTGATCACTCAACCACAGACGTTATCAAGTCCCCTTCTATACCCAGCCGGGCCTGGTAACAACAATGAACGCGAACAACAGTAACGCACTGTAGTAACGGTTCTACCTGTCACAGGGAGCTGCAACTCCAATCATTCACATACACGCCGATGGTTTTATGGTTTGTACGTGTGCTAAGTTACATTGATACTGAACGTGTCTTGTCCGTGCTATACTTTTTTTGTCAGGTAGTACGTTATTTTCAAAATAAAGATACATAAACAATCAATCACTGCATTGTGAGGCAACCATATGTCAGCGCCACATTGAATAGAGCGTGGGAAAAAAGTCACGAAGCAGTTATGACTGTGAATACATTTGGTTTCTATTGATATTTCACAGATTTACCGACCAGGGATCGTCAATCTCCTGTTCTTCCTCTGTCCGAACCTGAAACTAAAGAAAGAAAAAAGGATAAATAAAACATTTTATTCACACTCACAGTCCCTTCGTGACTTCAGCCCATCCTGTTTTGGTCACTTTTGTGTAACCGTTCCCTCCCGTCGCTGACCACTTGAGGCTAATTAATAGCCCATTCCTCACTAAATGCTTGGATCGTTTCTGCCTGTGTGGTCCACTGAAATAAATAGTTGATAGATGTTCGACAGATTAATGTTAGTCGACCTGTCCTCAGCAGCTTATCCACTCACTTTAATCGAAATGTTACCTAAAGGCATGTTCTGGATTAAGGGCATCCATTCGACCCTACCTGCAGGCTCCAGCGGCAATATTGTGACCATGGATCGATTTCAGAGCTGCTTGGCTAGTCATGAGTAAAAAATTTTGAACATAGAAAGGCTGGTAAAAACTGCACCTTTCTTAAATTATCTTACATCAACAAGACGTGATCATAATAGGGCTAATAGCGCACTACTACGTACAAATTCATGCACACAATAGTAAGAGAAGTTCGATTCAAAAATTGCCACCGAAATACAGATCACAAATGGCGGCTGAATACTGAGTTCTTAAACAGAGATTTTGCGGTTCGTCACTCCTTTATATCGGCTTATCTAGAGAGAAACACTACGCAAGAATAGTTTACCTCAAAAGTGCAGAGCGCATTGCGCCGGCGACAGTGACCTCAGCGGTATGTAGACTTCATTGTCTGACGCGGCACGGGTTTTCTCAAAAATGGCTCAAATGGCTCTGAGCTACGGGACTTAACTTCTGAGGTCATCAGTCCCCTAGAACTTAGAACTACTTAAACCTAAGTAACCTAAGGACATCACAAACATACATGCCCGAGGCAGGATTCGAACCTGCGACCGTAGTGGTATCGCGGTTCCAGACTGTAGCGCCTAGAACCGCTTGGTCACCCCGGCCGGCCGGGTTTTCTCGGAACGCCTGCAAGTGCGTATATTTTCACGAATAGCCATGGAGGTTCAAAGTGCTAAGCATATCATGTTACTATTAACTTTAATATCGGCAACAGTCGATACGAAACGTGTGGCGTCTTCATCGACTGACTGCAGAGAGTCTCCTGCACACGGGTCCTTCTATGCTGCCATAACAACTGACAACCGGTCTGGTCTCTACAGCAACGCTTCTCTGCGGCGGCACGGTACCTACAGAAAATGTCCACTCACCTAGCGGGGATCTTCTGTTCCGTATCATTTCACTCACGCCTTACCTGTTGGAAAGCAATTCCACTGGATAAGCTTTTACCAGTTTATGGTATTTAACCAAATCTGTTCCCAAAGAATATTACAAACGATTTGTCTGTGATAGAATGCTTCCTCTAATATCATCCAAATCAATCTCTTCAAGCGTTCAGTTCCTGTTGAAGACCTTTATGACATACTAAGCGAATTTTAGTTAATTCATAACTCACAGTTTACACAAAAGAAACCGAAATTTCGTGCGTTCGTCTTTCTCAATCGTCTGCGATTGCTTTGCCCAACTGCACTGTCAAGTTCAGCTCGTAAATCCGAAAAATTACAACCACTTTTCAGAGCTCGTAATACACATTTCTCCCATCACAGTGCCTAAGCTGCGTATTTCATTTAGACTCCACAGAGCAATTCTCCTCCCCACAAAATATGCACGAATGTGCTCTGCTCTGATTGGCTGCGAACGCTCAAAGCCATTCCACTATCAGAATTAAACTGCGCTATCCCTCCTCTTTTACTATGAACCAGTAAAAACACTACATGATTTGAGAGCGATTTATTAAATGAAGAAATTTAGAATACTCACAAATATCAAAATACCTAACACATTATGTAACTAAATTATCTGTGTTTGTTTCTAGTTTCCCCAGTACCAGAAACTGTTGTCCAGATATAGTTTTCACGCCAACTCCGTTAACAGACATAAAAATATTCTTTTGTCATAATACTTAGCATTTGCACTATCATTCACACTAATTACTAAACGCATTAAATCAGTAATTATTGATGAATCACACAATATTCAGAGGAGATAATGCTTAGTTTCCAAAATATATAGTTTTGACTGTTGACTATGGCATGCGCACTTCTGCTGCGATAAAACCATGACTCTACTCTGCATAGATCTGCTCGTTGCCGTAATACTACTGTAGGAGCGATCTAAAAGCGGTACACCTCATCTTCCACCACTCTACACAGGTCTGTTAGGTTTCCTGCTAAGGTCGGTTTCTACAGGTGGCCTGTGACTGACATCACCTTTGTGTCCTTACGGGAGTTTGAAATAAGCGACGTAGGTCCCACACCCTGTTGCAAAACGTCAACGTTGCACAAAATCGTTGTGGCAAACAACCAGTGGTAATGTGACGCCAAATGTTCGCCATACTGATCCTTTGTTATCTTTCATTTCAACTTAATTGCCTACATGAAAACTACGGAAATGCTTGTGTTTTTTTGTTGTTGTTGTTGTTGTGGTGGTGGTCTTCAGTCCAGAGTCTGGTTTCATGCAGCTCTCCATACTGCTCTATCCTGTGCAAGGTTCTTCATCTCCCAGTACCTACTGCAACCTACATCCTTCTGAATCTGCTTACTGTATTCATCTCTTGGTCTCCCTCTACGATTTTTACCCTCCAGGCTGCCCTCCAATACTAAATTCGTGATCCCTTGATGCCTCAGAATACGTCCTACCAACCGATCCCTTCTTCTAGTCAAGTTGTGCCACAAATTTCTCTTCTCCCCAATTCTATTCAATAGCACCTCACTAGTTATGTGATCTACCCATCTCATCTTCAGCATTCTTCTGTAGCACCACATTTCGAAAGCTTCTATTCTCTTCTTGTCTAAACTATTTATAGTCCACGTTTCACTTCCATACATGGCTACACTCCATACAAATACTTTCAGAAACTAATTCCTGACACTTAAATCTATACTGGATGTTAACAAACTTCTCTTTTTCAGTAACGCTTTTCTTGCCATTGCCAGTCTACATTTTATATTCTCTATACTTCGACCATCATCAGTTATTTTGTTCCCCAAATAGCAAATCTCATTTACAACTTTAAGCGTCTCATTTCCTAATCTAACTCCCTCAGCATCACCCGACTTAATTCGACTACATTCCATTATCCTCGTTTTGCTTTTGTTGATGTTCATCTTATATCTTCCTTTCAAGACACTATCCATTCCGTTCAACTGCTCTTCCAAGTCCTTTGCTGTCTCTGACAGAATTACAATGTCATCGGTGAACCTTAAAGTTTTTATTTCCTCTCCATGGATTTTAATACCTACTCCGAATTTTTCTCTTGTTTCCTTCACTGTTTGCTCGATATACAGATTGAATAACATCGGGGAGAGGCTACAACCCTGTCTTACTCCCTTCCCAACCACTGCTTCCCTTTCTTGTCCCTCGACTCTTATAACTGCCATCTGGTTTCTGTACAAATTGTAAATAGCCTTTCGCTCCCTGTATTTTACCCCTGCCATCTTCAGAGTTTGAAATAGAGTATTCCAGCCAACATTGTCAAAAGCTTTCTCTAAGTCTACAAATGCTAGAAACGTAGGTTTGTTTTTCCTTAATCTATTTTCTAAGATAAGTCGTAGGGTCAGTATTGCCTCACGTGTTCCAACATTCCGACGGAATCCAAACTGATCTTCCCCGAGGTCGGCTTCTACCAGTTTTTCCATTCATCTGTAAAGAATTCGTGTTAGTATTTTGCAGCCGTGGCTTATTAAACTGATAATTCGGTAATTTTCACATCTGTCAATACCTGCTCTCTTTGGGATTGGAATTATTATATTCTTCTTGATGTCTGAGGGTATTTCGCCTGTCTCATACATCTTGCTCACCAGATGGTAGAGTTCTGTCAGGGCGCGTGTAGTAATAATAAAATTCTCGTCTGTATTCGTATGACAAATCGCTGATTTACAGCATGATTACCTAAAAATTACTCTGTGGAAATTAAGTATATATTCATAATGTTGCCGCATTAGCACATGTCTGCTTGTGTAGTATCGAACAAAACTGCCCATGTCAGTACGTATTATGAGGTCCACCCCCGGTAGCTGAGTGATCGGCGCGACAGAATGTTAATCCTAAGGGCTCGGGTTCGATTCCTGGCTGGGTCGGAGATTTTCTCCGCGAAAGACTTGCACCCGGCGAACAGTCTACCCTCGTCACACGATATTTACATTTACGTATTATGAGAACACAAAATTTTCCATGAATTAGTAATACAACTGGGAGGACAGCGTGCGCAAACCAAGTCACACAGGCGCGCGGGAGACCGTCATGGGAGGTCGTACACAGAGCACAGTCATGTAACCGCGCTACGTCACAGCTACCGTCCGTTCCTTACTCACCTGCTGTTTTCACCAGTGGCAGGAAATAATGTTAACACCAATGAATCACGGCTTTATCCACCAATGAAGAGGAATAATATCAAGATCAATAAAGAACGCCTAACGCTTATTCCCCTATCTTCAACTATACTATCAGATTACATAAACTGATTCCTCAGCTACTATATAAGATCTTAAGTATCTCTCACTCAGCAGTCAGCTCAGCACCAATACCTGAGGAAGGACACACGCAAAAGTGGCCGAAACGTCAGGCAATTTTATACACTGAAGCGCCAAAGAAACTGGTACAGGCATATGTAATCAAATACAGAGATATCTAAACAGGCAGAATACGGCGCATGGTTCGGCAACGCCTGTATAAGGCAACAAGTGTCTAGCCCAGTTGTTAGATCGCTTACTGCTGCTACAATGGCAGGTTATCAAGATTTAAGTGAGTTTGAACGTGCTCTTATAGTTGGCGCACGTGCAGTGGGAGACAGCATCTCCCAGGTTGCAATGAAGTGAGGATATCCCCGTACGATCATTTCACGAGTGTACCATGAATACCAGGAATCCGGTAAAACATCAAATCTCTGACATCGCCGCGGCAAGAACGGGACGAACGACGACTGAAGTCACAGAAGTGCACTCGTTTCACAAATTGCTGCAGATTTCAATGCTGGGCCATCAACAAGTGTCACCGTGCGAACCATTCAACGAAACATCACAAATTTGTGCTTTCAGAGGCGAAGGTCCACTCGTGTACCCTTGATGACTGCACGACACAAAGCTTTACGCCTCGCCTGGGTCCGTCAACACCGACATTGGACTGTTAATGACTGGAAACATGTTGCCTGGTCGGATGAGTCTCGTTTCAAATTGGATGGACGTGTACGGCTATGGAGACAACCTCATGAATCCATAGGCCCTCCATGTCAGCAGGGGAGTATTCAAGCTGGTGGAGGCTCTGTAATGGTGTGGGGCGTGTGCAGTTGGAGTGATATGGGACCCGATACGTCTAAATATGACTCTAACGGGTGATACGTCCTGTCTGGACACCTGCATCCAGTCATGTTCATTTTGCATTCCGGCGGACTTGGGTAATTCCAGCAGGAAAATGCTACATCCCAAACGTCCATAATTGCTGCAGAGTGGCTCTAGGAACACTCTTCTGAGTTTAAACACTTCCGTTGGCCACCAAACTCCCCAGACAGGAACATTATTGAGCATATCAGGGATGGCTTGCAACGTGCTGTTCAGAACAGATCTCCCCCTCTCCCCCCCCCCCCCCCCCCCCCATTCTTACGGATTTATGGACTGTCCTGCAGGATTCATGGTGTAAATTCCCTCCAGAACACCTTCAGACATTAGTCGGTCCATGTCATGTCGTGTTGAGGTACTTCTACGTGCTCAGGGGGCTCCACAAGAAATTAGGCAGGTTACCAGTTTCTTTGGCTCTTCAGTGTATATTGACAACACGGTCAACAGTCCAAAAGCATTTTATTGACAATGACAACGGCCCCGAAAGCCTACGCTTACATTTAACTGAGATGCGTGTCTGGTAGCGTTCGTTTAAAAGTTATCTACAAGAAAACCTAACACATGAGTAATTGAATTAGAGTCATCTATCTAGTGGCACTTAGGATTTCCTTTCGCCTTGATGACACCATTTAGGTGTCCTACCGTGAACTGCACGGGACATCAAAAGAGCTGGGGATCCATGCTGATGCATGACAGCTCAAGATCCTCCATTGAATCACGGAGATTGGATGGATTTGGACACATGGAGTGCCCATCTTGCTCGATGGAGTCCCAGATGTGTTCAATAGGTTGGTCGAGGCACAAAAGCAGTCTGAGGCCTGCAGAGTGTTCCTCAAACTATTCAGACATGATGCTATAGAGATGGTATGCTGCACTGTCTTTCAGAATCTGCAGTTCGTCTGCGGGGTTATGCAGACAAACAAAAAAATGCGCATGATCTGACAATAGGTTCCTTTAGCATTCAGCGGCGCGTTATTCCCGTGTAAGCATCCGACACTCAAAAATACTTCCAACACCTGCCTCAGCGGTGCCCTGGTTGCAAGTATGGTGCAACTTTTCATGTGGTTTTCCACGTACTCGCATTATTCCATTCACGAGTGCGAACATATACCTCGACTCATCACTCTAGGCGACTTTATTCCATGCATCGGGTTTCTAGGCTTGGTGTTCCTTTATCAGCACTATTGTGCCGATGGTATCATCGCCACATGTCCGACGCCTTTGAATGCCACGAGCAACCTTCCCGCGTCGGTACTACAGTGTGGCGCGACCAGCGCCGATCACGTGTCGCCCTCTGCCGACTGCCACGAGGGCGGCCGGAGAACGGTTGCAACCAGGGAGCGAGACGGAGGAGCGGAGCCCCAGACTGCGTCACCTGCTACACGACGTGTACCGGAGAGAAGACGCCTTTGGTCGGTATCGCTGACACCGAGGATAGTACCGATCATTAACCTTTGGAGTTACAGTGAGTAGTATATATATATATATATATATATATATATATATATATATATATATATATATATATCTGAACAGCACGTTGCAAGTCATCCCTGACATGCTCAATAATGTTCCTGTCTGGGGAGTTTGGTGGCCAACGGAAGTGTTTAAACTCAGAAGAGTGTTCCTAGAGCCACTCTGCAGCAATTATGGACATTTGGGATGTAGCATTTTCCTGCTGGAATTACCCAAGTCCGCCGGAATGCAATATATGACTAGATAGATGACTCTAATTCAATTACTCATATATATATTACAATATATATTGGAACGGTCGTCGCCCAGGGGTCTGAATACCGGGCGTGTTCTATGTGGCTCAGAGAACTCTGCGGCATGTGGACTTCGCAAACTTGTCATACTATTCATACGTACTGTATTTAGATGGCTATTTTCGTGTCCTGTCCAAAGACAAATTCTGATAGGTTTTTTTTTTCTTTTTTTTTTTTCAGCAGCTTACATTGAGCAAGGATAGACGAATGAGGAACTGCAGTAATTTTGCATTTGTTATATTCATTTCTGGTTGTAAAGTTTTTTTGGTCAAAATTAAGCATTAAAGCTTCATTGTAAAGTTTTTTTACATATTGTTTTAAATCAATTATTTGGTGTTTTTAAAAGTTTGGATGGTCATTACAATAAAATTACGTTTAGAACTGCTGTATTACGCCTACCTCCCCACCCCCAGCCCTTCCTCTTAATGCTCTACAACAAGTATGTAACATATAACGAGGAGCCCCTTACGGACGTTATTGCTGCTTGTTGAGAAGCACTGAACTGGGGATCGATTTGCGGCACACTGAGTCGTCTGTCTACCTGTTGCTATTATCGGCAATAGTCGAGAGCGACTCCTGAATTATAATGGCGTGCACTTAAAAAGATGGGAGGTGAGGTGAGGCGATGCGAAAAGGGGCAGTTATCAAGTGGTGCTCCAGCTACACTACTGGCCATTAAAATTGCTACACCACGAAGATGACGTGCTACCGACAGGAAGAAGATGCTATGATATAGAAATGATTAGCATTTCAGAGCATTCACACAAGGTTCAAATGTCTCTGAGCACTATGGGACTCAACATCTATTGTCATCAGTCCCCTAGAACTTAGAACTACTTAAACGTAACTAACCTAAGGACATCACACAACACCCAGTCATCACGAGGCAGACGAAAATCCCTGACCCCTCCGGGAATCGAGCCCGGGAACCCGGGCGTGGGAAGCGAGAACGCTACCACACGACCACGTGCTGCGGACATTCACACAAGGTAGGCGCCGGTGGCGACACCTACAACGTGCTGACATGAGGAAAGTTTCCAACCGATTTCTCATACACAAACAGCAGTTGACCGGCGTTGCCTGGTGAAACGTTGTTGTGATGCCTCGTGTAAGGAGGAGAAATACGTACCATCACGTTTCCGTCTTTGATAAAGGACGAATTGTAGCCTATCGCGATTGCGGATTATCGTATCGCGACATTGCTGCTCGCGTTGGTCGAGATCCAATGACTGTTAGCAGAATACGGAATCGGTGGGTGCAGGAGGGTAATCGGAACGCCGTGCTGGATCCCAACGGCCTCGTATCACTAGCAGTCGAGATGACAGGCATCTTA
This sequence comes from Schistocerca americana, assembly GCF_021461395.2. NCBI lineage: Eukaryota > Metazoa > Arthropoda > Insecta > Orthoptera > Acrididae > Schistocerca > Schistocerca americana. The sequence continues at coordinate 373,706,488 of NC_060130.1, read as the reverse complement.
TCCGCATGGCTGTAACGGATCGTGCAGCCACGTCTCGATCCCTGAGTCAACAGATGGGGACGTTTTCAAGACAACAACCATCTGCTCGAACAGTTCGACGACGTTTGTAGCAGCATGGACTATCAGCTCGGAGACCATGGCTGCGGTTACCCTTGACGCTGTATCACAGACAGGAGTGCCTGCGATGATGTACTCAACGACGAACTTGGGTGCACGAATGGCAAAACGTCATTTTTTCGGATGATGCCAGGTTCTGTTTACAGAATCATGATGTTCGCATCCGTGTTTGGCGACATCGCGGTGAACGCAAATTGGAAGCGTGTATTCGTCATCGCCATACTGGCGTATCACCCGGCGTGATTGGTATGGGATGCCATTGGTTACACGTCTCGGTTATCTCTTGTTCGCGTTGACGGCACTTTGAACAGTGGACGTTGCATTTCAGATGTGTTACGACCCGTGGCTCTACCCTTCATTCGATCCCTGCGAAACCCCACATTTCAGCAGGATAATGCACGACCGCATGTTGCAGGTCCTGTACGGGCCTTTCTGCATACAGAAAATGTTCGACTGCTGCCCTGGCCAACACATTCTCCTGATCTCTCACCTACTGAAAACGTCTGGTCAATGGTGGCCGAGCAACTGGCTCGTCACAATACGCCAGTCACTACTCTTGATGAACTGTGGTATCGTGTTGAAGTTGCATGGGCAGCTCCCTACCTGTACACGCCATCCAAGCTCTGTTTGACTCAATGCCCAGGCGTATCAAGGCCGTTATTACGGCCAGAGGTGGTTGTTCTGGGTACTGATTCCTCAGGATCTATGGACTGGATTGGGTGAAAATATAATCACATGTCAGTTCTAGTATAATATATTTGTCCACTGAATATCCGTTTATCATCTGCATTTCTTCTTGGTGTAGCAGTGTTAATGGCCAATAGTGTAATAGCGTTATTCTGTCACGTTTGTATGTTACGTGCGCTTTTGCATGCGTGTAGAGAGTTCAGCGTCTATTTTCACGTTATTTTACGCATATTAGAGTTACTTAAGAACTATATTGTTCATTTTGGATAGCATAAAGCAAACGTGACAAGTATTACGTTAGGGAGTACAGTGAAATTGTTCTACATAGAGTCCAACGAAGTGGCATGTGGCTTAAGGACGTGCCAGGCAGATCGCGGCCTGCTGTTGCTGCTCATACAGCAGCCGACACGTGCGGCTCCTACAGCGAAAAGGGACGCCACACAGGCAAGAGCGGCTGGCCGTGCAGGCTGCTGCTGTCCTAGTTACCTTGGCTGCTGCCACACTGTGGAAACGGCCGAAACCTAATTAGCAGTTTGCATGTGTAGCGTGTAGCGCGGGACGGCAGAGTTGCCTCGCGCCGTTGCAGCCACAGAGCAATCAAATGCGCCAGCAGGTGAGCAAAGCCGCCCTGGCGTGCGGCGGATCTGTATTCAGGGGCAGCTCCGCGCCGGCCACTGTGGCAGGCCGATTGCTGCTGCGTCGCATCCGCATTCTGTGTGACCGGCACCAGGGGAGTGAAACTCATGTAGGGACGTCTGTACCACGCCCTTGGCTCACTGCCAGGCCGACTGGAGCACTGCAAGTTAATCAGTCCGTCATCTTGGTTTCTTATTGTATGATTTAAATTCTTCCATAGTAACGAAATTTCTGCATGCTTGTGTTTCTTTCCCAACATGGTAGTAGTAGCATATCAGAGTAGAAGCCTTGTGAAGGTGTAGTAGCACTAAATAAAGATGGAAAAAAAGTGCATTCCAGTTTCTTCTGCACCTACATCTACATCTGCATCTACACCCTGCAAACCGCTATGAACTGCACGGCAGAGGTTACCTCCCACCGTACTGCTTGTTACTGCTTTTTCTCGTTCTATTCACATATGGAGCGCGGGTAAAATGATAGTTTGAATGTCGCTGTGTGTGCTGCAATTAATCCTCTTTATCCCTGTGTGTGCGATATGTAGGTGGTTGTACAGGGTGAAAAGTATTTAAACCGACAATCTCTGGGAGGTTGTAGGGGACATCAAAACAAACATTTTTCCCTAATGTCATTTTTTCCTATGTGGAATATTTAAACCGGTAGAGGAAGATTTCACTGGCGACAAATTAATTAAACCAACAAAAAAGTCCAGAGGGGACATATCTGGGGATCGAGCAGGCCATGGTACAGGACCACCTCTGCCAATCCACGTTTCTGGGAACCGTCGGTCCAGGAATCGACGCACACGACGACTGAAATGTGCCGGCGCCCCGTCATGTTGGAACCACATGCGTTGTCTTGTAGGGAGCGGGACGTTTTCCAGCAATTCTGGCAATGCTCTGGCGAGAAAATTATAACAGTGCCTACCATTTAATGGCCTAGGTAGCAGATACAGCCCAGTTAAACAGTCCCCAACAACACCGACCCACACATTAACGAAGAACCGCACTTGATGAGCGCTAGTAACTGTGGCATGTGTTTTATCCTCACTCCAAACATGCGAAATGTGCATGTTGAAGACTCCATCACGCCCGAACGTTGCTTCATTGGTAAACAACACAGAGGATGGAAACGTAGGATGCATTTCACACTGTTCCAGGTACCACTGCGAAAACTGTGTTCTGGGCGAATAATCAACTGGTTCCACGTTGTGGACACGATGTAAGTGAAATGGACGTAACGATTGCTCTCGAAGGACTGTTCTTACATTCGTCTGATTCGTCCCCATGTTACGTGCAATTGCACGAGTGCTGTTTGAAGGCTCCCGCTCCACATACTGCAAGCCAGCTTCCTCAAATTGCAACGTTCTTGCCACGCGACGGCGTCCCTGTCCAGGTAATCTGCTAAATGACCCGGTCTCACGCAGGCGTTGGTACACAGCAGCAAAGGTCGTATGATGCGGAATACGGCGATTAGGATATTGTTGTTGATAAACCCGCTGTGCAGCTCGTCCGTTGTGGTGCGCTACGTAGTACGCACCAAGCATGTCAGTGTACTCACTCCAGGTGTATCGCTCCATTAGTAAACAGAGACAATGCGCTACTGCACTGGTGGACAGCAGTTGCCTACAACTGAATAGCGTAATACGCCCTCTAACAACTGAAGATCGTAATACGGCCTCTAACAAGTGAAGAGCGTAATACGGCCTCCACCGGATTAAATACTCCTCATAGGAAAAAATGACGTTAGGGAAAAATATTTGTTTTGATGTCCCCTACAACCTACCAGCATTTGTCGGTTTAAATACTTTCACCCTGTATATTCCCAGAGTCATTATTTAAAGCCTGTTCTTCAAACATTCTTAGCTGACTTGCTTGTGATAATTTCCGTCTATTTTCAAGAGTCTACCCGTTCAGTTCTTTCAGCATCTCAATGCCATTCTCCCGCAGGTCAAACGAACCTGTGACCAAACGTGTTGTCCTTACCTGTATACATTCTATGTCCCCTGCTAGTACTGCCTGGTGTAGGTCCCAAACGGCTTGAGCAATATTCCGGGATGGGTCGCAGAAGTGATTTGTAAGCAAACTACTTTGTAGAATGATTACATTTTCCTAGTATTCTGCCAACAAACTGGAGTCTGCTACTTGCTTTTCCCACGACTGAGATTATCTGTTCGTTCCACTTCCTGTCCTTTGTATGAGTTCACAGATTCCAACTAATATTATATTCATGGCATACTGTGAAGCGCACAATTTTACATTTTGGAACATTTAAAGCAAGCTGCCAATCATCACACTACTTTGAAATCTTATCAACGTCTGAATGAATATATGTACAGCTTCGTTCAGTCTGTTGTTCGTTGTAGGTAACTGCATCATCTGCGAAAAGTCTGAGGTAACTATTTATATTGTCTGCTAGGTAACTGATATACAACATGAATGGCAATGGACCTAACACACTTCCTTAGGGTATACCCGAAGTTACTTCTATGTCTTTCAATGATTCTCCATGCAAGATAACACGCTGCATCCTTCCTACCAAGAAAGCCTCATCCAGCCACATATTTCGTCTGATACCCAATATAACAGTACTTTTGATAATAAGCGAAGATGTGGTACTGAGTCAAACGCTTTTCGGAAATCGAGAAATACTGCATCTACCAGATTGTCTTGATCCGTGGCTTTCAGGATGTCAGATGACAAAAGTGCGAGTTGGGTTTCACATGATCTATGTTCTCGAAATTCATGCTATTTGGCTTGGAGAAGGTCGTTCTGTTCCAAATATCTCATTATGTTTCAGCTTAGAATATGTTCTAAGATTCTACAACAAATGGATGACCATGATATTGGATGGTTGCTTTGTGCATCACTTCTACAACCCTTCCTGGATACCTATGCTCTATCCCAACTACTGAGCACAGTTTTTTGTTGGAGAGATCTACGACAGGTTATTGTTAACAGAGGGGCTAACTGAGCTGTGAATTTGGTATAGAATCGGACAGGGATTGCAACATTGTATCTTTACGCTGTAATGTTCTTTTCTGTATGTACGCAGAATCCTTGTGGACGATTTGAACAGATGATGCTTAACTGCTTTAAAATATTATTTTATCTAAAAGATTTTCTCCCTTCGGCATCAGTAACCAAATCAGAACAGTCACACACTTTAACCCTTTCGGTCACGAATTATTTATTTTCCTGAAAAAAATCATGGATTTGCTATCTAGTTCTTCGAATTAAATTATGATTTTTCAGATGTATAAAATATTCCGAAGTGTCCTCCAAGGGGGGATACAACGCGTCCCCAAATGAGGACATAGTGTTTAAATAGGTGCAGTATAAGTCGAAAAGTCAAAGTATTTTATTTCACCGAAATACATAAATTACACAAATGAAGCATTTGCATAGCGATTGGAATTTACGATATCTAGTGTTTTATGGCGCTATGCAATAAGTACGTTTATTTGGATAAATGCGTATGCGGCAAAAATTTTGAACTAGGGGATAATGATGGAGGAGTTTTCACCTACAAGAATGCATCTTTCTACACACAAATAAATTCTTTTACCTAAACTCAGAAGTTGTTAACCGGCTGATGGTAGGTACAAAGGTTATTGGGAAGATGGAAAAATGAATTGCCGAACTGGTTGCTTCCCGAATAAAATAAAATATCTTAAAGTATACGGCTGCTGGTGTAGTTTATTGACATTGAAAAATTTTATGTCGATTTTGAGGTGGACACTTGGTCATGTAGATTTTTCAGCGCCTACAAGATGGAATATGTTTCAGGTTGCAAAACCGGCATAAAATGTCGAAAATGGCTGTCGAAAATCGTGTTCAGTTTGAAAAGCAGCTTACTGTGTGTTGTCTTCGGGTGCAAAGCCCGCTAAATGCCCGATAGGCATGGCTGTCGCCCTGCTTTGTCCGGAAGCAAAGAACATAAACAGACGTCAGACTTACCAATCTGATCATTCAAAGCTACCTTTCAGTCAGTTACTATTATAGTGGATTTTTTTTATTGAGCTGTAGGTTTGGTGGGCTGTAATAAGTTATACGCAACAGTAACATTCTCACTACCAATGCATTGTCGTTTGGATGGGACGAGTGTTTCGTGATTATCTCTGTGTCACTTATCATGCAGTTAGCGAGCTTTTCGTCTAGGATATTCAGCTTTCAGTATACCGTGTAATATAAAACGTCTAACATTACCTCCATCATTATCCTCTAGTTCAAAATTTTTGCCAGGATCGTCAATTTCAGATGAATGAAGAAGCTCTATAACTTCTTCTTCTGTAACTGGTCTTCGTCTACGTTGGACTCGGGGCAATGTGAAATCACCGTAAGATGACTAAAAATGTCCAAAATTTCTATGATATTGCAACCTTTCAATCATAATGTTCTCATTTGGAGACATGTATAAAGATATAAATATGTCACATTTAGTTTTCACCTTCAAGAATGCATCTTTCTACACACAAATAAATTCTTTTACCTAAATTTCAGAAGATGTTAACTGGGTGATGGTAGGTACAAAGGTTATTGGGAAGCGTCCATGTGACTGTGCACATTCAGTTTTGTTTTGTGCTACCACAGATTGACAGGAGATGTCGACACTGTTCTCAAACAAACTCTCTGGTTGTGACAATATGAGGACAAAGATCACAAATGGTAAAATTTGATGAATTTTAATGTACTAAGCGTTTATTTAGTATGTTCTATATGAGGACGCCATGACCGAAAGGGTTAAACAAAAGTTCAATTGCTTTGTGAAAGTTCAATAAACAAAACGCAATGTGAAATTAGTTTATCATCCACGTGGCCTGAATCAGATTTTTTCTGACTTTTTGCTTTGGATAACATTTTAGAGTCACGAAGATGGATCAAACAGGGAGAGAAAATTCCAGTTTTAGACTGAAATACTATGATAGGTTTGTTTATAAATAAATAAATCTTCTGCTACCAGTCACGATTTTCTTTATTTTACTATTTGCACGACGCGTTTCGAGAAATAATTCCCATTTTCAAGTGCGTTTTTATGATGTGTGTTAAGCCATTTCTTTTGATGTTGTCAGTGTGTGTGAGTCTGCTTCATTTTGTTGACTTGTACTGTAATACATAAGAAACGCGATTTTTAGTTGGGTGTCAATATTTTCTGTGAGGTTAGTGGCTAAAGTTTGAGAACTAACCTCACAGAAAATATTGACACCCAACTAAAAATCGCGTTTCTTACGTATTACAGTACAAGTCAACAAAATGAAGCAGACTCACACACACTGACAACATCAAAAGAAATGGCTTAACACACATCATAAAAACGCACTTGAAAATGGGAATTATTTCTCGAAACGCGTCGTGCAAATAGTAAAATAAAGAAAATCGTGACTGGTAGCAGAAGATTTATTTATTTATAAACAAACCTATTGTATCTACAGTCGCAGGCTTTCAAAAACCATTTATAATGGATCAAATCATGAAATACTATGGTTATTTCTTAAACACAAAATATCAGAATAAGTCTTTCTGTAAATCTCCAGCTGCATCAAAGAGCAAGACATTCAGAAAGTGAAAATTAATTTGTAATTTAGCTGAAAACATTAACTGTAGTACTATTATGTGTGTGAGGATCATTTTTGACCAGCATATGTTGTAAACATCTCTAGGCTGAGATAAAATCCTGAGATTATTCCAGAACATATGGAATTGATGTTATACCACCCTTCCCCCATTTGTGTGACACTGATGATGGTGGTGGTGGTGGTGGTGGCGGTGGTAATGGTGGTCTTATTAGTAGCAGTAGCAGTACTAGTAGTAGTGACAATGTTTTCACCTCAATTTCAAGTGGAAATTTAAATGTGTATCACATACGTTGTGGTGCAAATTCTAAAATATTGGAAGACCCAATCATTAGCCTTTTTTAGTACGCAGATGATGGCGAGGATAGCTTTTTATGTATACCAGTTTATGAAAGTGAAAGTAGTTACAGTGTAATGGGATTTGGACTTTTAAAATGTTATTTAACTCCGAGAAAAGAAAAAATCTCGAAATACATTAGCCACAGTAGGTAAATTGAAGAAACAGTTACAGACTTAAAGGAAACAATTGAAAATTCCAAAAGAACTATAAGATGATAGGAAATTTCGATTACTTGAAGAACAGTTAAATTATGGGACTAAAACATTTATTAATAGCCAGTTAAGCGATTCCAATAAAGCATGTCCTTCAATGTACTGATCTGTACAAGATGAGACATTTGCCTTATCTATTTACAAACATATTCTCCAATTGTATGGACACTTACTCACATAATTCTCCCTTCCATCTGTCCAACTACTCAAGCTATTGCTTTTTCGCATATCATTTGATACAGGACTTAATATGGCTTCGTTATACATCTTAACAATGGTAGTAAGTAATACGCATGAAAATGAAGAGTATTGTGTTCTACTTTGTGTTGAATGTCTCTGGGTGATGGTATGTGTTGTGAGTCATACAAACAGCTAATCTATGGCTATCAGGACGTAGTTCATTGAGGATGATCACCTGCAAATGCCAATCATACATCAGTTTTTATGCTAAATGGCAATCACAGAACTTGAAAACTTGCTTTACTGCAACCATCTGAAAGCACTCATTGTTCACATCATAAGTGAAATTTAGCATAATGAATTCAAAGTAGTTTGTATTGTATGTGAACAGAATGCAGAAAACCAGAAGACCCTCAGAGTACTGTGTGAAGCCAATTTGACAAATCCCAGTATATTTCATTTTCTTATAAATAATCAACCAGTTGCTACCATTTTCAATGCACCATATCAGCTGAAAAACAACATATATGCTTTGATAGATAATAAAATCCTATATGAACATTACAAGGAAGCAAAGTTTGAATATGTGACTACACTTTTCTCTTTGAATCAAAAGAAGTGGTTCAAAACTTTACCTAAACACTTTAACTTCTCTGATTGCTATGTCAAAATGAAGGCAAAAGCTGCTGCTGTACAAATGAGCCACACAGTATCAGCAACTGAAACATATGTCTCTATACAGATATCACCATCTGAAGCTATATACATAGCTGAGTTTGTAGAAAAGATACATAATCTCTTTCATTTACTGAACAGTAATGATCAGTATCCAAATGACAGGGAAATATTAAAATGTATTTCGTCACAAACAGAAATGTGTTACATCTTAAAAAAGGAAATAGGGAGCTGCAAAATAATAGATTTGAAAACAGGGTAGAAACAAGGCGTATGTGTTAATTTTATACAAGGTTGGGATGTTACATTAAGGTCTGTTATTTCCTTGTGGAAGACTTTAAAAGAATTTGTCTTTAAGCACATACTTTTCAAGGTTTTCAGTCAAGAGGCTCTAGAGAAATTCTTTTGTCATATAAGGCAACATGACATTATTAATATGATTCCGACTTGTTTTCAGTTTGTGGAAACTCTAAAGACTTGTGTTATGAATCATACAGCTTCACCTTCAAACCATGAGTTTACACTATTGTGAACATGATTATTACACACCAGTGAACAATTAGTGTCACTTTTTGGGTAATAAATTGTAGTGATGCACAATAAAACAAAAGTGAGTTGAATGATTGTAATGACACTGATGTGGCTTGGACCAGTCTTTAGTCTGACTCAGATGGTGTGAGTGAGTCTGTAGATCACCCAGTCTTAGCTTATGTAGCAGGTTATAAGTTGAAAAACATAGCCATACGAGATGACTGTGAGACATGTAAAACCATTCTCTACATACGAAGACAGTAACTTGTTCTCGAAATAACAGTTACTATTGATGACCGTGCAGCTTTTCCCTGGAATAAATGATGACTAACTGACAACCTCAGCTGCCGACAGGTGTTGTTGTTATACCTCGATGTGGACAGCTGAAAACGTATGCCCCGACCGGGACTCGAACCCGGGATCTCCTGCTTACATGGCAGACGCTCTATCCATCTGAGGCCCCGAGGACACAGATGAATAGCGCGACTGCAGGGACTTACCCCTTGCACGCTTCCCGTGAGACTCACATTCCCAACTGTCTTCGTATATATAGTTAAAGGCTGCCCAGCCATTGACCTTCGTCTGTGCGAATGCGCACAGGTTGCCCAACTCTTACGGGAATCGCCAAAGCGTGCGCGAGTAATGAGTTGGTGGGCAAATGTCTGTAAGGTACAATACATATGTAGAATTGTGGACGGTTGGGAATGTGAGTCTTACGGGAAGCGTGCAACGGATAAGTCCCTGCAGTGGCGCTATTCATCTGTGTCCTCGGTGGCTCAGATGGACAGTTCCGTTTCAGCCACGCTCGCGAGTGGCCGCTGTTAACTGTTGCGCTGCACTTCAGTGTTTACATCGCTGTACTTGTGCTTCGCCGAGTGCCGTCCGTCCGTTAATCTCCGTGTTCGTTCCTGTTCCTTGTGATCTTATCGCTCTTTCTGGTCTTGCTGCTGTTACCTGGGATTTCGGTTGTTTAACCGAATTTGCTTCACTGGATTAACCATGGCTACAAACCTCAGGAAGAATACTCTGGTATTTGCTTTTGACAAGGAATCCCGTCCTGTTCAGCCGACATCCCTGGAAATAGATGACTGGATTACACAGGTAATTGGTCTAAATTCTGAAACCGTTCATACCTGGCAACTGGATCAGGAAAAATACTGTGTTTTTGTCAAGTTAATCAGTGCTTCGACTGTTGGTAAAGTGTTACGAAAGTGGGGCTATGAAGTAGATTTTGTGCATAGAACTGGTTATAAAAGTAAGGTTTCCATCTATAGAGCGGACATTCATTACAAAGCCGTTCGTGTCTTGAATCTTCGCATTGAAAGTGAAAATGATAAGATTAAGGAAGCTCTTTCAAACTACGGAGACGTTAAATCAATTGCAAATGAAAGATGGTCGCCTCGATTTAAACTGCAGTGTTTTAACGGGGTCCGCTGTGTAGAGATGGACGTTAAGACGAATATTCCGTCTCACATAACTGTTTGTGGGTATAAGGCACAAATTGTTTATACAGGTCAGGAAGCTACATGTCATACATGTAACGAAACCGGCCACTTCAGACAGGAATGTCCGCGGCGAACTGTTGTTCTTAAAAGTAATTTGATACAGCGTCAGAAGCTTACCTTAAATGATCTGTTACCAAAGAATAGCCCGGAACAACTGGTTGAGGATGTTAACGCAGCAGGCCAAGCTGATGTCTCCCTTCACGATAACAGTCAATTTCCCCCTTAACAACAAAAGGAAACCCTGTTGCCACTACTCGTGAAACTGAAACGCAACCGAAAAAACGACCTCTGGAGATAACTGATAGTTGTTCAGAGGACGAGCTGTCTTGTCCCACTCCCTCACTTCGCAAGCAAAAACAGTGCGATGAGAAGGCAGAGGAACCTGAAGGCAAAATGCGAATGGAAACTAATGAACAGAAAGATAATACACATACGGTACCAGAAAATGAAGGGGGTGTAAGCAGCATTAATTTGCAAGAAACAACAGGTGCAGTAGCCGATTGCAAAGATCAGAATCTATCTGTTAATAAACAAATTCAGGGAGAGGTTGCAAAACTGCAATCTCCATTTATTTCCCTCGATCAGAAAGTGAGTGAAATTAATAAAGAACGAGGAAGTGGTGGCCAAACCGAAATCACAGTCAACACCTCAGGGCAGGCGCCGGCAACCGAAATCGCTAAAGCGTCTGCTGCTGCTGCAGATAAGCCGCGAAGTAAAATACCGACGCAACCAAATGAGAATGTAGCTCGTAACCAAGAGAAGGGAAAATCCGGTAGGGGCGACCGAAGCCCAAAGAATGTTCAGTCCGAAACGGTCGTACACGAATCACTGGAGGAAAAATCAGAAAATTTACCAGGAAATCAGTCTGCTTGCGGTACAAGAGAAAACATCAGAAGTAGAAAAAAACGGGACAGTAACTAATAAACTGATTGAAGTGTTATTCCATGTTCAGCCTTCCGAGAAAACTGTTACAGCTTAACTGAACCCTGAACCACAGTAAACTAAATTAGTTCAACAAAACAACTACATAGTGACAGCACAATGACGCAATCTTATTCTGTCACCACTATAAACATAAATAAAATCACGACCGGTCTGAAGTTATCGGCCCTTAAGGAATTTTTGTGCGAATCCGCGGCTGATATTGCCCGGTTACAAGAAGTTCTAATTTCGGATTTGGTAATTCCCGGTTTTGTCAGTTAGATAAATGTGTCTCCCAAAACAAGTGTTGGAACAGCTATTTTTGTGAGGGAAGGGATTACAGTAAGCGAGGTGAAACGACTGGAATCCGGAAGGGGAATAGGACTAAATATCTATGATGTGACTATCATCAACTTGTACGCCCCTTCAGGAAGTTCTCATCGAGCTGACAGGGCACGTTTCTTCAAAGATGACTTGATATACTTGTTAAGGAAATCGCCAAGACAGTTATTACTTGGAGGTGATTTTAATTGTGTTTTAAATCGAAAAGATCAGTTACCTAATTTTAATTTCTCAGGTGAACTAAAACAATTAGTTACTGGATTAGCATTAAAGGATATATGGGAAATCAAATACCCCTCCACTGTTGAGTTCACCTATGTCACGGCAACATCACGTAGCAGCATTGATAGACTATATATTTCTAAAAATCTTGTAACTTCCGTGACAAAAGTGGAAACCATTCCTACGTACTTTTCAGACCATTCAAGTGTCTTAGCTTGCATAAATCTAACAAGACAGCCGGTTCGCCGATTCAAGAATCAGTGGAATTTGAACACTTCCTTGTTAGTAAATCATGATTTAGAAGATCTGATTAAAGAAACGTAGGCAATATGCCTGCGAGCCCGTAGTAGATATGCCACTGCTATTGACTGGTGGGTTAAAATGGCAAAGCCAAAGTTGAGGAAAGTTATTATTCAATACAGTGCCCAGAGCGCAAGGGAAATGAAATGCACTATAGAGTATTACAATTCCGTTTTGAGAGATCTATATGATCAAATCTCAGCAGGTTCCTCACTTCGGATAGCAGACATCAAAAAAGTCAAAGCCAAGTTACTTAATATCAAGAGAAGTCAAATGGAAGGGTTGAAAATAAAATCGAAGGCAAAATCGGTGTCAGCAGATGAAACTACTTTCCTATATAATTTAGTGAAGCATACGAAAAACGGGAGAAGGACTTTTATTGAAGAAATTCGAACAAAACACGGTACGATTCTCAGAACCCAGCAGGATATCATGGACGAGATTAATCGCTATTATTGCGAGCTATATTCTGTACATCAAAGTAGTGATGCTTCCTTGGAAGAATTCCTTGACATCCTAGCCCTACAGCTGACAGAAGATGACAATGAAAATTTTCTGGAGGTTGTCAGTGAAGAAGACGTGTATGAGACTCTGTGCGCCTCACCGCCAAAAAAATCCCCGGGACCGGATGGTCTGCCAGCAGAGTTTTACATCCGTTACTGGCCAATAGTAGGTGCGAAAATCACGGACATTGTAAATGAGGTTATTCAGGGTAAAATGATTCCGGCTGAGTTTAAGGAGAGTAAAATTGTTCTGGTGCCAAAAAATAATGGAAACAAAGATTTAAATAATTTTCGTCCAATTTCACTGCTGAATTCTGATTATAAATTAATAGCTAGAATAATAAACAAGAGAATTTCATGCCTTACAGATAAAATTATTAGTCAACATCAGAACTGTGCCCAAGGCAGAACCATTTTTCAAAATCTAGCGGAATTCAGGGATATCATTGCAATAACTTCTGTAACAAACATAAAGTGTGCTTTATTGTTTTTAGATTTTTATAAGGCGTTCGATGTAGTAAACCATGAGTATCTTGTACAGACATTGAAGAAAATAGGTTTCAACGATAGGGTTGTACAGTTGATTAAGAACATAGCAACTGGAATAAATGCTAAAATAGCGGTGAATTGTCAACAATCCAGGCCGATGCAAATACAACGAGGTGTTCCTCAAGGAAGTCCTCTGTCCATGTCGCTCTTCGCAATTTCGCTGGAACCTTTCCTCCGACATGTCCATGCTACATTAAAAGGCTTAACATTATCAGGAAATAAAACAGTTATAAGAGCCTATGCTGACGATATAGGGGTCATTATAAGGAATAATGACGAGGTAACCACGCTAGCAACAGTGATTGATTCGTACTGTAGAGCATCTGGAGCCAATGCAAACGGAAAAAAAGTAAGATGTTTAATCTCAGAGGTTTTGATAATATCAACGTAGAGTGGGCAAAATTAGTCTGACAACATCAAACACTTGGGATCAACCTGACAGCATGCCCTATGAAAATGACGGCTTTAAATTGGAAAGTTGCAGCAGATAAAGTGCAAGGAGCCATTGTAGAGAATTTAACTCGATATATGAACCAAGTTCAAAGAACACAGTATATCAACTCATGCATCCTTGCTAAGGCTTATTATACAGCCCAGCTGTTTCCAATACCAAGAATGATAGCGAGGAGAATAATGTCCAAAATCACAAAATTGTTGTGGAGAGGTGAAGTGTTCTGAGTACCTGCTAAAGTAGCCACTATAGATCCTAAAAACGGTGGACTAGGATTAACTGATATAACGGATAAAGCCTGTGCTCTTTTTATCAAAAGGCAAGTTAATTTAATAAGACTCGCGAGAAAGCATAACCAGCCAACTTTTCGAGATCATTAAACCTCCAAGCCTGCTACCCCCGATTGACGTGCAGAATATCATCAGTCGCTTACAACACGTGAGGATTTTCTATGTTGAGTTTAGTTATGTCACTGTCGAACTCAGGCAGTCCCGACGCTTAACATCGAGAGCCATAATGCGGGAACGAAAGAAAAGCGAAGGAAGAAACAAAATAGAACGACAGTTTCCAAACATTGAGTGGACTGAGATTTGGAAAAACATTAGTTCTAATGTGCTCACGTCTAATATAAAAACGTCATGGTACAAGACAGTTAACAACATAGTTAGCACCAATGAAAGACTGCACGCAATCGGACTCTGTGAACCAAATTTATGTCACCAATGCCATCTAGTTGACACAGTAATTCATAGATATACTTGCAGTGGTCACATGAATAGTTGGAAGTGGATCCGGGAGCAAATAGCTCTGATTACAAGAACATCCCCTGAGTATATATCGCTGTCATTGATACACAGGCCTGAAGCACGCTATTTCCCAGAAGCAAAAAATAACGCTGTGTACTGGTTGCTGGGAAATTTTGTTAACTACGTCCTTAGCAAATTAGGATCCGATAGCATCATAGAGTTCCAGGTACACATGCTGTGTGAGTTCCACAAAATTAGAAGCTATTCGAATCACAAGAAAAAACTCGGTAATATGCTAAAAATTTTATTTGAAAGAATGGGCATTGGTTAATATAAAAAAGAAGACTATGTTGACAGTGATGTATTGAAGTTACCTTAAGGATACTATTAAATATTTTACAGTATATTTATGATCTGTGCTTTTTCTACTTCAGAGAGTAGTTTTTTGAAATTTATAAGCTGATATACAGAACTTATGTGACATTGAGATTGTGTGTCTAATAGTGCCAAACACAAAACATGAAAGGTGCATTATTGGCTTATACTAGAAATTTGGAAATAGACAGTTTGTATAGAAATGTCCTTATCGATTGGTTAAAACCATAAGATTCTATCTGATAAATGTAATATTCAATGGCTGGCACATTGCCCTGTTCATTTTTGCAGTGAAAGACTGATTATATAGATCTGATCACTTCAGATACTTAGATTCAATTAATGCCCAGAAAGTGTAGTTGGAAGGCTAGTTAACTTTATTATATATCTCCTTTCCGCCATTCTCAAGTATTTATGTTTAATTTAATTCTTTCTGGTGATTTAGTCAGTAACACAATCTTCTGTTGTCTTTCCTTAACGTCAGCGCAATTGAAACGATCAAACCGTTTTGTTTAAATAACTTCATGTATGTATAACTTAGTATGAATATGGAATGTGTAACATTTTTTTTAATAAAGGTTTTATATATTAAAAAAAGATGGATAGAGCGTCTGCCATGTAAGCAAGAGATCCCCGGTTCGAGTCCCGGTCGGGGCACACATTTTCAGCTGTCCACATCGAGGTATAACAACAACACCTGTCGGCAGCTGAGGTTGTCAGTTAGTCATCAGTCTCTACTCATCTACTCCAACTTAAAATCATTTATTTATATCATTTAAAGAGAATAAAGAAGTGCCTTGTTATTTGAAATATACAAGTGAAGACGTTATGATTTTCCTGAGGAGATTAGATGATCAGCTGTATGACTATCCAAATAGTAATGGTCACACAACGAGAATACATAATATTTTTTTCAAAAATTATCCGTCTGCCCTCGTAATATCTTGTAATAAATGTACCACAGCAGAGGCATTTCTAAAGACAAGTATACCATTCATAATAAATAGATATGAAAAGACAAGAAGAGTTTGAACAAAAGGAAGTTGCATGTGCAATAGCTTAAAAAGAGGAAGTTTAAATTATTTTACAAAACTTTGTACTTCATTATAAATAATATGCAAAATTACTCTAATCACCCTGTATGTATACAAATGTGGTTGTGTCAACCTGAGCTATACCTGGAGATCGGCAAACTAACAGTGATTACCGTACCTACAATTCACTAAACTATGTGGGGTATCTCCACATGCCATCAGGAACACCTCGACATGTTAGCTATGTGAGTGTCATTCTTTATAATGCATTGCCAGTATAAAATAAAAGAATGGAGAGTATAATATGAAAGGTGGCAAGTCACTCTCACACTTTAACCGCTCTGTCAGATTAATATTCATACACTCCTGGAAATTGAAATAAGAACACCGTGAATTCATTGTCCCAGGAAGGGGAAACTTTATTAACACATTCCTGGGGTCAGATACATCACATGATCACACTGACAGAACCACAGGCACATAGACACAGGCAACAGAGCATGCACAATGTCGGCACTAGTACAGTGTATATCCACCTTTCGCAGCAATGCAGGCTGCTATTCTCCCATGGAGACGATCGTAGAGATGCTGGATGTAGTCCTGTGGAACGGCTTGCCATGCCATTTCCACCTGGCGCCTCAGTTGGACCAGCGTTCGTGCTGGACGTGCAGACCGCGTGAGACGACGCTTCATCCAGTCCCAAACATGCTCAATGGGGGACAGATCCGGAGATCTTGCTGGCCAGGGTAGTTGACTTACACCTTCTAGAGCACGTTGGGTGGCACGGGATACATGCGGACGTGCATTGTCCTGTTGGAACAGCAAGTTCCCTTGCCGGTCTAGGAATGGTAGAACGATGGGTTCGATGACGGTTTGGATGTACCGTGCACTATTCAGTGTCCCCTCGACGATCACCAGTGGTGTACGGCCAGTGTAGGAGATCGCTCCGCACACCATGATGCCGGCTGTTGGCCCTGTGTGCCTCGGTCGTATGCAGTCCTGATTGTGGCGCTCACCTGCACGGCGCCAAACACGCATACGACCATCATTGGCACCAAGGCAGAAGCAACTCTCATCGCTGAAGACGACACGTCTCCATTCGTCCCTCCATTCACGCCTGTCGCGACACCACTGGAGGCGGGCTGCACGATGTTGGGGCGTGAGCGGAAGACGGCCTAACGGTGTGCGGGACCGTAGCCCAGCTTCATGGAGACGGTTGCGAATGGTCCTCGCCGATACCCCAGGAGCAACAGTGTCCCTAATTTGCTGGGAAGTGGCGGTGCGGTCCCCTACGGCACTGCGTAGGATCCTACGGTCTTGGCGTGCATCCGTGCGTCGCTGCGGTCCGGTCCCAGGTCGACGGGCACGTGCACCTTCCGCCGACCACTGGCGACAACATCGATGTACTGTGGAGACCTCACGCCCCACGTGTTGAGCAATTCGGCGGTACGTCCACCCGGCCTCCCGCATGCCCACTATACGCCCTCGCTCAAAGTCCGTCAACTGCACATACGGTTCACGTCCACGCTGTCGCGGCATGCTACCAGTGTTAAAGACTGCGATGGAGCTCCGTATGCCACGGCAAACTGGCTGACACTGACGGCGGCGGTGCACAAATGCTGCGCAGCTAGCGCCATTCGACGGCCAACACCGCGGTTCCTGGTGTGTCCGCTGTGCCGTGTGTGTGATCATTGCTTGTACAGCCCTCTCGCAGTGTCCGGAGCAAGTATGGTGGGTCTGACACACCGGTGTCAATGTGTTCTTTTTTCCATTTCCAGGAGTGTATTTTGTATGTGTGGTTTATGACTTTCTCACATTAGACAATAGTCGACAGAATGTTCATATAACTGCATAAGTAGTCTGCAGAGAACATGTACCCGAGGGCCCACAGTAGATATGACGCAGAAGAGGGAGAAAGCGGGATTGTGACCCATAAATGTTGTTTCCAGCGACCTGGCTGTGCGATTGATTCAGGTAAGCAGCGCTCTGTGAATTGTACTTGGAGAGGGACCGCTGGCCATGGCACTTGGGGTCGGAGCAGGAGGGCGCGGCTCGCAAAACATTTTACCTGAGCCAGGCGACAGTCTGTCGCAAAGACAGCCAGATGGCAGAAAGTGGATGGAGGACGTTGTTCAAGAGAGCTTTGGTGCAAATGGCAGGACAGTCATAAAACTATAAACATTCTCATGTTAGAAACTGGGACGATACGATCAGGGTGGGTGTTGGATGTGTGTAGTGGAGGCAAGACTGTAATTACCCTGACGCCAGGAAGTTGCCAGGTAGATTCAGCAAGTGGAAAGAAATGTATTTCACAGGCATGACTGCCTGGGAAGCTTAACAGCTTTCCTTCAGAAACAGGAAATGGTCGGCCTGGAAGGATTAGATCTCTTTGTAAATGGGAGACTGTGGTTCCATTTAGGGTAGAATTTTTTGCCAAAGCATGGCCATCCTTACTATGAGAACGACGACTCCTTCGTCTAAATTTGTCTTTTTTCAGACAAGAGAGATTTTGAGTCACTGATTGACTCCTCTCAGGATATGCAAAGCAGAAGCTTGCTCCCCCAGCGTGAGAATCCTGTTGCTGTGTCTGGATTGGCGACCAGGCCAGCAGAACAGTCAAGAGGGGAGATTCAGTGAGGGGTGGATACTTCGACTGGTTTGTACAACCTGGAGGTGGGTGTTTTCAGCTAATACGGCTCCTGTAGGAGGCTTGGTGGAAAGTGATTGTGATTCTTTGCCTTCTGTCCTCCCCTGGAGGAGAACTTCAAGTCTTTCCCTAGTGGGTGAGACTTGTGGTGTGCAACGTGTGGTGGACTAAGAGCCAGTGGTAGTTTCGAACTGTACCGACAGTGGAACTGCATATCTTCTTAGACATATCGAGTATCATGATCGTAAACTCATTCGCCCTGAGTCGGCCGTCTGATCTTTGACAATTACAACACGCTCCGTCATGGCTGTGCGTCAAATTGGTGGGCCAGGATAGTGAACGTGGGTACCTCAGACTGAAATCTGCCGAGATTTCTGGGCTCTGATAAGGAAGTTTCCCACGTTCTAATAACCAGAACGCCAATCCGTGTGTAGTTCGAAAATTTTCGTGGACGCGCCAGAACATTACAGCTGCTGCCGCGCTTCGCCACTCGACCATAGCGTGCCGTTTTCTGCTGCTGTCTGAATCGAGGTGAAAGGGTGAAGTATTGCTGCACCGAAGTCGGGTTGTTAAATGATATTCACAGCTCCCTGTTCACTGTGAACTTTACTTTGTTGTGTACCTGGTCGTAGTTGATTCCATTTGAACAGAATTTGGCCTCACAGTAAAAGAAGTCTGATTGCGTTTTACAAGGAATTAATTCAGAGGAGAACTTGTATAGTTTCAACCCCAATGAATATTTTGACAGTCAAGCCCATTCGTTTCCTACTATATGTCTGTCATTTTTTTGTAAGATTTACTATCTCTATTGGAGTTATAAAAGGATGAATAAAAACCCTGTCAATATTTTTGTAAACTTAAATGCACCACTGTTCTCATTCATACTGCCCCAGCAATTCACCGTTTTCATTTTATTGTGGTGAAACATGGATACACCAGCGATTCAGAATGCAATCATATTAATTACTTAATTTGATGATTAATTTGAGTTCTGAAAGTGACACAGGTATTAAGGGTGTAGCTCAAAATTTGAAGATTGTTGAGAAGATAGTACATTAATATATGTAAAGATAATAATATTTAATGTCACTTGGGTGTATATTAACGATAAAGCAAGTGACCTCTAGCAATTGGTGACACTGCCAGGATCTCGATTCATGGCACTTTAGTGACGTTCTTAGTGCGCTATCTTATGGAACAGACGCATGTTTTTCTTTTTTTTTTCAAAGTAAGACTATGGCGCACTGAGGACATTTAGACATTTTGGGACTATGGGTTGTATCTCAGTAATTTTTAGTATGTTGTAGTCATTTTATTTCAGTGTATGTATTGTCTGTGACATCTGTTTTGTTTTTCATTGTTCTCGTCTGTGACTTCTGCGTCAGTTCTTGTCCAATGATGCGTCGTTGGTAACAGCATTGTGGAAGCTTTTGTGGACTAAATTTGTTTATGGGGATGTGTTCGACATTTTAGACTACGTTTGTTTAATGGTCTTTAGCATATATGTGTGCACTATTTGAAAAAAAAATGTCAGAGTAGAGTTGTGGCACGTGATGCATTTGAGTCGGAAACTTGTGGAAGTAGTAATTGATTTGAATGCTTACTAGAAGGAAAGCTCGCGTGTATAGTGAGAAAGACTGCGCACCATGAAGCCAGTCACTGATGCAGAACAAGATAGGATTCCGGAAGAAGCTCATTTAAATCACTCTGCAAACGGGGCACAAATGTCAAATGCAGAGTAATACGATTATGACGGTTCAGTTCACTCAGGAAATGAAAGTGAAAATATGCTGTATATATGGAAAGAGGCACAGTCTGATTTCGCAGTCAATACGCCATAGAGCAGATGAGACGCGAGCGTCTAGGCCTGGGGAAGTTACTGAAGTGCACAATTAGAATCGATCATTTAATTCATTCAAGAGCCAGAGAAGAGACGACAGGGGGAAAAAAACCGAGGAAGAAAAGGAAAGAAAAGTGACGGCAGGAAGGAGTCCTAAGACAGAAGATCCTCAGTAATGAGATTAGAGAAATTCAGAAGCAACAAGAAGAGGATGAAAAGAGACAGGACGAAATAACGAAGCAAAGTAAGGAAACTCAAAAGAGGGCTGATGAATATGTCGAAAACATAAAACAGGTCAGGAATGAAGTTAAGGGTGTAAAAGCGGAGGTTGAAGACATTAGGAAAACGCAAGATGAGAAGCGAGAAGTAGCGGTACATTCCAGACATGAGGCTAGGACAGCCAGATTAGTAGCACGACGGGTGGAAAAATGCCCAAACTGCGCAGTGCCGGCAAAGGTCAAAGTTAGTGCAACCAAGAAGGCTATTTCTGCCCTTAAGAAACAGGGACAGAGCGTGGTTAAATGGACACAGCAAGAAATGTTAGAACTTACAGGCGAGCAAACATGTCTCACTACCAAGCAAAATGAGCTGGCGGATAAGATGACACCAATGTGCGAGTGGGTCGCTCGTGTAGCAATTCAACCAGAAGCAACAGCATATCGCCGTGAGTTCGTTGGTCACCAGGAATGTCCAATGCAAAATTTTGCAATTCAAACCGTAGCCACGTCCACGGCACAGGTCGATATACGGCAGGAGCTTATGTTTAACGGGGTACGACGCTCGGGCGAGTGCGCGCAGTGTATGGCGCGTAGTACAGAAAGTACTGAGCCGGGCCAAAATTGCGCGCGACTCAGACGTACGAAAACTTTGCTATATGACTCTGATGACACGAGGCGAGGGCACAACAGCATACATGAATCGGTCGGCCATGAAATCTCGGGCACAAGCGCGCCAGAATTCAGAGAAAGTCTAGGGGTGCAAAATTACGAATGTGTCGACTTAAAACGTTTTCTTTCAATTCAAAATTTTCAGGTTTACAAAGAGAACCACAATTCATTATGCCCCAAGTCATGGATTGCTCATTGTGATAGGGTACAGCCCGAGTCATGGCCACTTGTATACAAGATGGAATTTGTCTGTGGATACCTGGAAGGTTCAATAGCAGAGCACATACGTAGCGTTGCAGCGAACTGCCGCAGTTATGGTGAATTCAGAGAGGCTTCCCTAAATACCTACTGTTCACAGGACACCAAAAAAAGGATTTGGAGCAGTCTGGTAAAGTTTTCCAAGACGCTTGTCAGCAAGAAGCGTTACTTGGACCAACCATATAGTGATAAGGAGATACTGCGACACTGTTCCACGACACTGCCATTGAAGTACCAAGAACTGCTCATTGCCAAATGTAACGACACAGCAGAGTTATACAAGAGTGCTCTACGAGAGTCAGACTTCGTCAAGGAAGCACAAAAGGCAAGGGACCGAATGAGACATAATGAACGAAAGTAGCAAGGTGCACCTGGAGGCAATAACGATGGGCAAAATACAGAGACAGGGCAACAAGAAACCAGTATGAATGCCAAAGTTTTAATAATGAGCCTCAGTGGAATGATAGAAGCAGGCTGGAGATGTATGGTGGTAACTTTCACGAACATGGAAATAGCAACAGGAGGGAAATGCAAAATTCTAACCCCTTCTTGCAGCCGGTCTGGAACTCAGGGCAAACAAAGTGGTGGTGGTTAGTGTTTAACGTCCCGTCGACAACGAGGTCATTAGAGACGGAGCGCAAGCTCGGGTTAGGGAAGGATTGGGAAGGAAATCGGCCGTGCCCTTTCAAAGGAACCATCCCGGCATTTGCCTGAAACGATTTAGGGAAATCACGGAAAACCTAAAGCAGGATGGCTGGAGACGGGATTGAACCGTCGTCCTCCCGAATGCGAGTCCAGTGTGCTAACCACTGCGCCACCACGCTCGGTGGCAATCAAGGATTAATGGAGGGAATGATAGGCGAAGTTCGCAAAGTGATCACCAGAATGACGTAGTGGAAATCAGACCATCTTACCCTTCAAACAGAAACTGCAGAAGTTTGCACAGGATCTGACTGACGGCTGCTGTGGCCTCAGCTCAAAACAAAGTCGCACATAATATCGGCACGGACAACATAGAATTATTGGAGTATGAGGACATAGGAGAAATGCTACGTGAGAAAAAAGATGTAATTATCAGACAGGATTTACAGCCCATCATTCATGTAACCATAGGTGACGTCAGGCTGACAGCGGGAGGCACATTATGACCATATCAGAGAGTGGATACGATAGATGCATTGAAAAGCACCCATGGTGTGCACTTGCTCAAAATCACTAAAACAAGAATAAAAGGTGCTTTGACAGGGAACCGTACTGAGGTGCAGTTTCAAACTCGCCTGGTGGTTAACTGCCAATGACATATGCTAGACACAAACTTCCAGATAGTCGTCGCTCTGCCTATTGAGATAGTGTTTGGAATGGACTTTTTAAGTGAACAGCAGGCCGTTATGGATGTAGGATGAGGTGAAAGAGGGCGTAGTCAGATTGTCATTTGCAGAAAGCGCAATACGAGCACAGATCCTGGTAGAGTGTTTAAACCTGAGCTATACTATCAATGGGGAAGGAACCATAAGACTCCCACATCGATACGGAAGTAGACTGACAGCAGAAGAGGCTAGACAAATGAAGCAAGAGGTGCATGAGGCAATAGATTTCGTATTGAGCAACCTAGACAATATCTGAAAGCGCGACAAGGAGGATTTGGAGATTCTGTTAAGGTAGATCGTCGATGTATTCTTGCCAAAAACAAGTGCAATTAGAAATTTCGAATATGCATTCTGCGTAATGGACCACAACAAATTCTTTGTGCCTCCCTTCATGATACCACTGACATACCGGGAGAAAGCCTAATTGGAAATTAAGGAAATGGTGGATGATGATATTGTCGAACCGGTGATCTCCACATAAAATAATCCAGTCACTGTGGTTGAGAAATAAGATGGCACGATTCGCTTGGTGCTAGAATCGCGCCAAATCAACATGATAATTGAGCTAGAAATGGACGGACCAGAGAAGCTAGAAGAGCTGCTACAAAATTTTCATGGAGTCACTGTTTTATCTACGATCGATTTAAGATCGAGCTTCTGGCAAATAACCCTCAGACTGGACTGCTGGAAATACACTGCATTTCTTGCGTTCGGTAAATGCTATCAATTTAAGTGATTACCATTTGATTTGAATGTCTCTTCAGCTGCTTTCATTAAGAGTCTAGACAGAATCCTTAGTGACTCTGTAAAGCGAAGGATCACCAGCTATGTGTATGATTTACTGATTGTGGAGCTGATGTGGAGGCAACGCAACATGAAATAAGGGGAAATTCTCTGCACCTTTGGAGAGTGTAGCGTCACCGCAAATAATTTCAAATCATGCATCAGGACATACAGAGTCAAATTCCTAGGCCACACCATTATGGCAGAGGGAATGTCTCCAGATACAGAAAAAACAGAAGCAATTGCCAGATTTCCTATCCGAACAACGCAAAAACAACGCTGTCAGTTTCTTGGAATTTTCGATTTCTACAAGAGGTTTATACACATAAAGTAGTTGGCAACACCATAGCTTGGCCAACTCACTGGAAAGAACTCTACGTGGGGATGGGACGACACAGTTGAGGATGAGCTTCAGGCACTCAAAAACGCTCTCGTTAATGCGCCAGTCCTGTTTCACCCCAGTGTAGAAGAGGAACTGTATGGTCACGGACACCTATTCTGGTCTGGGAGCTATGATCTTCCAAAGTCACAAAGAAGATGCTAATATGGTACACAAAGCCATACCTTTCAGAAGCCTTGTCCTGAGGAAATGTGAAGAAAAGTTACTCAGTCACCGAGTTGGAAGCACTGGCGGTCGTCTGGGGCTTTGAGAAACTCAGGTTCTTCTTGTATATCAGAAAAACGAGAGTATACACCGACTACAAGGCGTTAGAGTTTCATCTCACAGCAAAACTCTGTAATAAAAGACTGACAAGATGGGTTCTTGCATTACAAGAATTTCGTTTTACAATCACTCACGTGCCTGGGGAAGAGAACATCATTGATGATGCGTTGTCACGATCATCTGCAGGATTGGAGAGAAGTAGTGTGACTGCACTGCAGGAGGAGAACTTCAGTCTATACTGTATAAAAGATATAGCATTTGAAAATTACGTGACCGCGAGCTTGAAGGACATTGAGAGGGAACAGGAGAAAGACTCAATCTGCCAGTCTCGATGGGGAGAATCGAGGACCACGCAGACACAAAGATTAGGCAGTTCTATTTGTTATGTAAAGAAGTGATCTTCGAAAATAGCAAAGGGGAAGATGCATTGAGGCGCGTCTGCATCCCTGATGAACTCGTAAATAAAGGTATGGCACATAAACTTGAATTACTCGCATTTCGGTGCCAGAAAGTGTTATTTGAAGCTACACACGCTGTGCTACTTTTAAGATACGGAAAGGAGGATGAGGAGAGCATTGGCGGTGTTTAAGGCATGTCACAGATCGAAACACACAATAGTCGCAACACAGGCGCCACACTACCGTATCATTCCAACGAAATTAAACCATGTGGCTACCACAGATCTCGTGGGACCTCTCCCACGCATGAGTAGGGGGTACTATTACATACTAGTTGTGGAGCTAACGTCTAAATACGTCACATTGACGCCACTGAAGAAGATTACGGCGCGAACGGCGTGCAAAGTTCTTCCCAAAGATTTCATATCGCAAGTAGGGCATGTAGACAGAATCATCTCCGACAATGGACCCCAGTTTAGCTCAAACAAATGAAAGACTATGTTCAGACGGCACAGGATAAGACCAGTCTATGCATCCATAAGGCATACTTAATTGTCGCCGGCGTAGAGAATAATGAAAAGACTCGGGAATCTCTGTCCCATCTACTGCACGAAAAGTCACGCCACCTGGGATATCTTCTTACACGATAAACAATAGGCAACCTAATGACCTGCCTCGCGAGTAACTGACTTTCCGCCGCGAACCCGGAAACGACATAAATACAGGGTTATTACAAATTATTCAAGCGACTTCACAGCTCTACAATAACTTTATTATTTGAGATATTTTCACAATGCTTTGCACACACATACAAAAACTCAAAAAGTTTTTTTAGGCATTCACAAATGTTCGATATGTGCCCCTTTAGTGATTCGGCAGACATCAAGCCGATAATCAAGTTCCTCCCACACTCGGCGCAGCATGTCTCCATCAATGAGTTCGAAAGCATCGTTGATGCGAGCTCGCAGTTCTGACACGTTTCTTGGTAGAGGAGGTTTAAACACTGAATCTTCCACATAACCCCACAGAAATAAATCGCGTGGGATTAAGTCGGGAGAGCGTGGAGACCATGACACGAATTGCTGATCATGATCTCCACCACGACCGATCCATCGGTTTTCCAATCTCCTGTTTCAGAAATGCCGAACATCGTGATGGAAGTGTGGTGGAGCACCATCCTGTTGAAAGATGAAGTCGGCGCTGTCGGTCTCCAGTTGTGGCATGAGCCAATTTTCCAGCATGTCCAGATACACGCGTCCTGCAACGTTTTTTTCGCAGAAGAAAAAGGGGCCGTAAACTTTAAACCGTGAGATTGCACAAAACACGTTAACTTTTGGTGAATTGCGAATTTGCTGCACGAATGCGTGAGGATTCTCTACCGCCCAGATTCGCACATTGTGTCTGTTCACTTCACCATTAAGAAAAAATGTTGCTTCATCACTGGAAACAAGTTTCGCACTGAACGCATTCTCTTCCATGAGCTGTTGCAACCGCGCCGAAAATTCAAAGCGTTTGACTTTGTCATCGGGTGTTAGGGCTTGTAGCAATTGTAAACGGTAAGGCTTCTGCTTTAGCCTTTTTCGTAAGATTTTCCAAACCGTCGGCTGTGGTACGTTTAGCTCCCTGCTTGCTTTATTCGTCGACTTCCGCGGGCTACGCGTGAAACTTGCCCGCACGCGTTCAACCGTTTCTTCGCTCACCGCAGGCCGACCCGTTGATTTCCCCTTACAGAGGTATCCAGAAGCTTTAAACTGCGCATACCATCGCCGAATGGAGTTAGCAGTTGGTGGATCTTTGTTGAATTTCGTCCTGAAGTGTTGTTGCACTGTTATGACTGACTGATGTGAGTGCATTTCAAGCACGACATACGCTTTCTTGGCTCCTGTCGCCATTTTGTCTCACTGCGATCGCGAGCGCTCTGGCGGCAGAAACCTGAAGTGTGGCTTCAGCCGAACAAAGCTTTATGAGTTTTTCTACGTATCTGTAGTGTGTCGTGACCATATGTCAGTGAATGGAGCTACAATGAATTTATGAAATCGCTTCAATCATTTGTAATAGCCCTGTATATTGCAGAGCTGGCTCTCAGACGTCTGCGGTTGGCTGGTGCGAAGAGAGAGGGTGCATGGGGCAGGAAATTTAGATGACGACAGTTTCAAATTGGGCAAAAAATCCTCATCAGAAGCTTCTGAATATCGATCAAGCAAGAGAATCTGTGGCACAAATTTTACCCAATCTATATCGGACCTGTTCGAGTTCGTAGGATAGCCCATCCAAACATGGTGGAACTCGAAACATTGAAATCCTGAAATCCAATAAGTCCTTCGCGATTCACCTCATCTCCCATGTGAAACCGTTCATAGAATAATACTTGTACAGTTAGACCATTCAGTTAATGCTAAGAATCATTTGTTCCATATTCATTTATATAGTCATTCTGTGTATTGTTCTTTATTTGTCGCACTTGCACTTTTTGGATGATTTAGCGTTATAAATATAGGATAAGATCTCCTATGACATCGGATCAATGAGTTTGGCGTTCGTAGTTTTCGGTCCAGCATTTTCATTTTGATGATTCATCGCAAATTTGTGACGCACTGGCATCCTCTCATGTTTCTCTGTTAGACATTCATTTCATGGATAGGAACTTGCCGATTTCTCGGGGGAAACAACTCGGATTTATGACAAAACTGGATGTTTTAACACTTGAACATTGCTGTATTAGAAGTGTGTCACGCCACAGCAAAGGTATGTGTTGGGACAACGTAAAAATTGATTTTTTTGTTTCTCTGGTCACAAATGATTGCACAAGTTTTGGAGACACAATACTTCTCAGAATTCATCTTGTAATGTAGTTGTTGTTCGGTTTCCTCTGTTGATATTGTGTGCATTGTCGGTGGGACGGATGACGATCTGTTTCACCATTCGGAGTGGTTCAAATGGCTCTGAGCACTATGGGACTTAACATCTATGGTCATCAGTCCCCTAGAACTTAGAACTACTTAAACCTAACTAACCTAAGGACATCACACAACACCCAGCCATCACGAGGCAGAGAAAATCCCTGACCCCGCCGGGAATCGAACCCGGGAACCCGGACGTGGGAAGCGAGAACGCTACCGCACGACCACGAGATGCGGGCTCATTCGGAGTGAGGAGGCAATAGTAGTGCCACAGAAGGTGATCTGTGTAGTGGATCTTGGCGTGATGTGGACCATGCCAACGATACCGATGGAGGTAGCCTGCTGTGCACGCCAGAGGTGTGTTGACGTTTGAGTATGGTTATTTCTCTCTCTGCGGTTCGATTAGAGTTACCGCGAGTAAAGCGATGTGTTCTGGTTGGTGGTTTTCTAGTGTGGTAACACTTATGAATCATCGCCTATGGTGCGATATTTTTCGCTGGAGGTTCAGTTTCGTCTGTGGTTGTCGCTTATGGATTATCGCCAGGAATGTGATGATGTTCGTCTTGAGGTCTTTTTACTGTGGTTCGCCAGCGCCAGACGTGCGTCATCGGCAAAGATTTGTTTTACGTTGCGTGAGCACATGGAGTGCAAGTTACTGTGATACGTTTTTAGATGGATAGGAAGGAAATGGCGAATGGGACCACGAGAAAACCGAAGATGATAATCGTTCTGCCCTAAAAGATTATCACTAAGACCTGGTAATTTTACGTCACAGCAGCAGCTGTTAATTGATGATACCTTTATGTTAATTTTTGAGTTGTTGGTCAGTTTCGGAGGGAAAGGTGAATTCGTGCCAATGTCTGAGAATGCAGACAGCACAGAGAGGAGTGTACAGATGGCGGTGAGCAGTATTCGACCCAGATTCTGCACCAGATACACGCATCAGCGTCATCATCCAATAAGTTGGCTTCAGAACAAGTATCAAAGTCCAGAGTAGCGTAAAGTAGAAAGGGATATAGCAAAAAAATGGGTAGAATAATTAGAACTAACTGTTGCATGGTGTGAGAGTTCTTGAAGTATGAATGTGCAGGCTGTGCTGTCGTACTCAATTGTAGTGCATGAGGAATGTTGGAAAACTAACATGACACTGACATACACAACAGTAACGGCTTCACAACTAGAAAATGCTTGTTTAGCTGTCTTTTTCAAATGGTTCAAGTGGTTCTGAGTACTATGGGACTTAACTTCTGAGGTCATCAGTCCCCTAGAACTTAGAACTACTTAAAGCTAACTAACCTAAGGACATCACACACATCCATGACCGAGGCAGGATTCGAACCTGTGACCGTAGCGGTTGCGCGGTTCCAGACTGTAGCGCCTAGAACCGCTCGGCCACTCCGGCCGGCGTGTCTTTTCGGATAAGAGATTAATGTTTTGATGTTTCGTTCTTTATTGTGATGAAAGATAGCAGCAAGGCATTTTATTCTCCTTTAATAATATTATAAAATTTAATGGCCATCAATCCATATATTCGATATAATTTTCCATGTGTGTGTTTTTGTAAACATTTATTGCAAAAACACGGCACTAAAACATGTGCTAAGGGTCGTGCAGAGGACTACAATGTTCCAAACAGCGATCGAGTAGAAGAGTGTGGCTGGACATGGCTCGGTACAGTGCAGACACCCATATCACAATGCTGCGGCCAGGGCTCGGATGTCGCAGTGAAACCTTAGGCATGGCTGCAAGCATGACGTCACAGCAGGGGTCATGTCCCGGGCGAGAGACCAAGTGACGTGACGTCATCACTGGGGTGCCTCGCCTGCAGCCAGCAGGTAACGGAGACTCACCCCTGATATCACATGACTGCTTGCCTAAAGCGACCTGTCCCTCCACCCTGTGGTGGTCACGCAGGCAGCCGGTGGACGTGATGACATTGGGGCAGCTCAAGGGTGATGGAGGCGCGGACGCAGCCCTGTTTGTCCCTTTTACTCGTGCCAATGGAGAGTGAAAGCAACCACAAGTGTGCCTCCCTGCATCCAGCAGGTAATAGAGGCTCACCCCTGACCCCATGCAGCCGCCTGGGACAACTGCAGTCTGACGCAAAAGTCTCCATGGGCCCGAACCAAATGTCATACCACTGCTGACCAGAAAGGAGAGGCTGGAGAGCGCCAGACCAAGCGAGTGACGTCTCTGGGCGCTTGCCATGACACTGACAACTGCTGCTGGAGGACGTTTTTCAACAAGAGCAACTGTTTGTCATCTGCTGCCCCATTTCTCATCTGTCAGTAGTCCAGATGCCTACCTGTTGTTGCTATTGAGTGGACTGATGATGTTAAGTAAAGGGGTTATCCTTCTTTTAGCACCAATTCACCCACTATACCTGCCACATCCAATCCGTTACACATCTCTCGAGTGTAGTGCTGTGTTCATGGTTCAAATGGCTCTGAGCACTATGGGACTCAACTGCTGAGGTCATTAGTCCCCTAGAACTTAGAACTAGTTAAACCTAACTAACCTAAGGACATCACAAACATCCATGCCCGAGGCAGGATTCGAACCTGCGACCGTAGAGGTCTTGCGGTTCCAGACTGCAGCGCCTTTAACCGCTCGGCCACTTCGGCCGGCTGCTGTGTTCATATGTCCATCTAAAGTTAAAGTTAATTTTAGGACTCCCTAAAAATCCTTGAGAAGAGATCAGTAGGAGACTTAAAAAATCTACATCTGCATCTACATCCATACTCCGCAAGCCACCTGACGGTGTGTGGCGGAGGGTACCTTGGGTACCTCTATCGGTTCTCCCTTCTATTCCAGTCTCGTATTGTTCGTGAAAAGAAGGATTGTCGGTATGCCTCTGTGTGACCTCTAATCTGTCTGATTTTATCCTCATGGTCTCTTCGCGAGATATACGTAGGAGCGAGCAATATACTGCTTGACTCCTCGGTGAAGGTATGTTCTCGAAACTTCAACAAAAGCCCATACCGAACTACTGAGCGCCTCTCCTGCAGAGTCTTCCACTGGAGTTTATCTATCACCTCCGTAACGCTTTCGCGATTACTAAATGATCATGTACCGAAGCGCCCTGCTCTCTGTTGGATCTTTTCTATCTCTTCTATCAACCCTATCTGGTACGGATCCCACACTGCTGATCAGTATTCAAGCAGTGGGCGAACAAGCGTACTGTAACCTACTTCCTTTCTTTTCGGATTGAATTTCCTTAGGATCCTTCCAATGAAACTCAGTCTGGAATCTGCATTACCGACGAAAAACTTTATGTGATCATTCCATTTGAAATCACTCCTAATGCGTACTCCCAGATAATTTATTAAATGCTTCCAGCTGCCGACCTGCTATATTGTAGCTAAATAATAAGGGATCTTTCATTCTATGTATTCGCAGCACATTACACTTGTCTACATTGAGATTCAATTGCTATTCCCTGCACTATGCGTCAATTCGCTGCAGATCCTCCTGCATTTCATTACAATTTTCCGTTGTTACAACGTCTCGATATACCACAGCATCATCTGCAAAAAGCCTCAGTGAACTTCCGATGTCATCCGCAAGGTCATTTATGTATATTGTGAATAGCAACGGTCCTACGACACTCCCCTGCGGCACACCTGAAATCACTCTTACTTCGGGAGACTTCTCTCCACTGAGAATGACATGCTGCGTTCTGTTATCTAGGAACTCTTCAATCCAGTCACACAATTGGTCTGATAGTCCATATGCTCTTACTTTGTTCATTAAACGACTGTGGGGAACTGTATCGAACGCCTTGCGGAAGTCAAGAAACACGGCATCTACCTGGGAACCCGTGTCTATGGCCCTCTGAGTCTCGTGGACGAATAGCGCGGCTGGGTTTCACACGACCGTCTTTTTCGAAACCCATGCTGATTCCTACAGAGTAGATTTCTAGTCTCCAGAAAAGTCATTATACTCGAACATAATAAGTGTTCCAAAATTCTACAACTGATCGACGTTAGAGATATAGGTCTATTGTTCAGCACATCTGTTCGACGTCCCTTCTTGAAAACGGGGATGACCTGTGCCCTTTTCCAATCCTTTGGAACGCTACGCTCTTCTAGAGACCTACGGTACACCGCTGCAAGAAGGGGGGAAAGTTCCTTCGCGTACTCTGTGTAAAATCGAACTGGTATCCCATCAGGTGCAGCGGCCTTTCCTCTTTTGAGCGATTTTAATTGTTTCTCTATCCCTCTGCCGTCTATTTCGATGTCTACCATTTTGTCATCTGTGCGACAATCTAGAGAAGGAACTACAGTGCAGTCTTCCTCTGTGAAACAGCTTTGGAAAAAGACATTTAGTATTTCGGCCTTTAGTCTGTGATCCTCTGTTTCAGTACCATTTTGGTGACAGAGTGTCTGGACATTTTGTTTCGATCCACCTACCGCTTTGACAAAAGACCAAAATTTCTTAGGATTTTCTGCCAAGTCAGTACATAGAACTTTACTTTCAAATGCATTGGACGCCTCCCGCATAGCCCTCCTCACACTACATTTCGATTCGCGTAATTTTTGTTTGTCTGCAAGGCTTTGGCTATGTTTCTGTTTGCTGTGAAGTTCCCTTTGCTTCCGCAGCAGTTTTCTAACTCGGTTGTTGTACCACCGTCGCTTTTTTCCATCTCTTACGATCTTGCTTGGCAAATACTCATCTAACACATATTGCACGATGGTTCTTTACTTTGTCCACTGATCCTCAACACTATCTGTACTTGAGACAAAACTTTTGTGTTGAGCCGTCAGGTACTCTGAAATCTGCTTTTTTTGCTAAACAGAAAAATCTTCCTACCTTTTTTTATTATGTCTATTTACGACTGAAATCATCGATGCAGTAACCGGTTTATGATCGCTGATTCCCTGTTCTGCGTTAACTGTTTCAAATATTTCGGATCTGTTTGTCACTAGAAGGTCTAATATGTTATCGCCACGAGTCGGTTCTCTGTTTAACTGCTCAAGGTAGTTTTCAGATAAAGCACTCAAAAACATTTCATTGGATTCTTTGTCCCTGCCACCCGTTATGAACGTTTGAATCTCCCAGTCTATACCTGGAAAATTAAAATCTCCACCCAGAACTGTAACATGGTGGGGAAATCTACTCAAAATATTTTCCAAATTATCCTTCAGGTGCTCAACCACAACAGCTGCTGAGCCAGGGGGCCTATAGACACATCCAATTACCATGTCTGAGCCTGCTTTATCCGTGACCTTCACCCAAATTATTTCACATTTCGGATCTCCGTCAATTTCCTTCGATACTATTGCACTTCTTATCGCTATAAACACGCCTTCCCCTTCACTGTCCAGCCTGTCTCTGCGGTATACATTCCAATCTGAGTTTAGAATTTCATTACTGTTTACTTCTGGTTTCAGCCAACTTTCCTTTCCTAGTACTATGTGGGCATTGTGACTGTTTATTAATGAGAGCAGTTCTGGGACCTTTTTATAGACGCTCCTGCAGCTTACTATTAGCAGATTAATACTGTTATTCCCTGTTGCATTTTGTCTACTCCTACCCTGCCGCATCTCAGGAGGCGTCTTGTCGAGCTTAGGGAGGGAATTCTCTAACCTAAAACACCCACATGTGCACTCCACACGTACTCCGCTACCCATGTAGCCGTTTCCTGCGTGTAGTGCACGCCTGACCTATTCAGGGGCACCCTACATTTCTCCACCCGATAGCGGAGGTCGAGAAATTTACACCCCAGATCTCCGCAGAATCGTCTGACCCTCTGGATTAAGCCTTCCACTCGGCTCCAAACCAGAGGACCGCGATCGGTTCTGGGAACGATACTACAAATAGTTAGCTCAGATTCCACCCCACGAGCGAGGCTTTCCGCCTTCACCAACTCCGCCAACCGCCTGTATGAACTGAGGATGACCTCTGAACCCAGACGGTAGGCGTCATAGGTGCCGACATGAGCAACAATTTGCAGTCGGGTACACCCAGTGCTCTCTATCGCCGCCGGCAGGGCCTCCTCCAACATTTCGGACGAGCCCCCCCGGCAAGCAGATAGAGTGAACACTGGCCTTCTTCCCCGACCTTTCCGCTATTTCCCTAAGGGGCTCCATCACCCGCCTAACGTTTGAGTTCCCAATCACTAATAAACCCCTTCCCCAGTGTGCCTGCTCGGACCTTGCTGAAGGAGCGGCCACATGTCCACTCACAAACAGAGCGGGCGATGCCACACGGCCAGCCTCCACATTGACCCTCCGCCTCGTGCGCCGCGAACGCCGCTGAACCCGCCACTCCCCTTGGGGAGAGGGTGGCCCAACCAAGCGCGGTGCGCGCGAAGATGTCTCGACAGCAGGGACTGTGGGCGAAGCATTTAACACCTGCGGTGTACTATGCGACGCACCAGACTCCCCACTGCCGCAACACTCCGAGACAGCAGCCTGAAGACGGCTGACCGTAGCCATCAACACGTTCAGCTGTTTGCGAACAGTAGCCAGCTCCTGCTGCGTCCGTACACAGCAGTCACACATCCTATGCATCCTAAGAAATCAATTTACTCTAGAGAGTTAATCAACTTTTAACTAGACAGCAAATTCACTAAAGGCGGCTGTTAGTTGACTAAACTGTGGTTACTAGACACTTCTTGTAGTAAACAATGAAAATACCACTACCTGTCACTGGACTGTATTCAAAACAAACACTAGCATCACTGGCACTGTGGCTGACTAAAGGGACTCTCTGACTGTATTCAAAACAAACACGAAATCTATGGAACACTATTACTAGCACTCGACAATTAAAGCTTCCTAAAAGCAAAAAACACACGGAAGAAGACGTGACAAGTAAGAAAAATACAGTTAATACTTAAATTAACGTAGCTCGCTGCACAGCAGACGTGGCACAGACGGCAGTTACGACGAAAAATTTGTGTTCTTTAATTGCTGTTTTTGTTGCGTTGCTGTATTTATTTATTTTATTAGGTTAAAGGTAATCTTTTTCGGGATCACTATTTTTAGATGTGTGCTGAGGCACAAGGTTAATCTCATCTAAAATCTAAGACTGACAAAAGATCACACTTATATCGAAATCACCATCTGAAATTGACTGATGTATTTACACTACTGGCCATTAAAATTGCTACACCACGAAGATGACGTGATACAGACGCGAAATTTAACCGACAGGAAGAAGATGCTGTGATATGCAAATGAATAGCTTTTCAGAGCAATCACACAAGGTTGGCGCCGGTGGCGACACCTACAGCGTGCTGACATGAGCGAAGTTTCCAACCAATTTCTCATAAACAAACAGCAGTTGTCCGACGTTGCCTTGTGAAACGTTGTTGTGATGCCTCGTGTAGGGAGGAGGAATGCGTACCATCACGTTTCCGACTTTGATAAAGGTCGGATTGTAGCCTATCGCGATTGTGGTTTATCCTATCGCAACACTGCTGGTCGCGTTGGTCGAGATCCAATGACTGTTACCAGAATATGGAATCGGTGGGTTCAGGAGGGTAATACGGAACGCCGTGCTGGATCCCAACGGCCTCGTATCACTAGCAATCGAGATGGCAGGCGTCTTATCCGCATGGCTGTAACGGATCGTGCAGCCACGTCTCGATCCCTGAGTCAACAGATGGGGACGTTTTCAAGAGGACAACCATCTGCACGAACAGTTCGACGACGTTTGCAGCAGCGTGGACTATCAGCTCGGAGACCATGGCTGCGGTTAACCTTGGTGCTGCATCACAGACGGGAGCGCCTGCGATGGTGTACTCAACGACGAACCCGGGTGCACGAATGGCAAAACGTCATTTTTTCGGATGATGCCAGGTTCTGCTTACAGCATCATGACGGTCGCATACGTGTTTGGCGACATCGCGGTGAACGCACATTGGAAGCGTGTATTCGTCATCGCCATACTGGCGTATCACCCAGCGTGATGGTATGGGGTGCCATTGGTTACACGTCTCGGTCACCTCTTGTTCGCACCGACGGCACTTTGAACAGTGGACGTTACATTTCAGATGCGTTACGAGCCGTGGCTGTACCCTTCATTCGATCCCTGCGAAACCCTACATTTCATCAGCATAATGCACAACCGCATGTTGCAGGTCCTGTGCGGGCCTTTCTGGATACAGAAAATGTTCGACTGCTGCCCTGGCTAGCACTTTCTCCAGTTGTCTCACCAATTGAAAACGTCTGGTCAATGGTAGCCGAGCAAATGGCTCGTCACAATACGCCAGTCACTACTCTTGATGAACTGTGGTATCGTGTTGAAGCTGCATGGGCAGCTGTACCTGTACACGCCATCCAAGTTCTGTTTGACTCAATGACCAGGCGTATTAAGGCCGTTATTACGGCCAGAAGTGGTTGTTCTGGGTACTGATTTCTCAGGATCTATGCACCCAAATTGCGTGAAAATGTAATCACATGTCAGTTTTAGTATAATACATTTGTCCAATGAATACCCGTTTATCATCTGCATTTCTTCTTGGTGTAGCAATTTTAATGGCCAGTAGTGTCTTTATGATTTATGTAAAGCCTCATTATATTACACATGTCATTTATATTTTGTTTATTTTGTTTTAACGCCATTTACTCTACTATACTAAAAGGACTAGTTTTGCTGAATGCTTGGATAGCATTTGTCATGTTATTGACTCTATGGAAGATTGAGTCATTGTCAATCCTTGGGCAGGGTTAACAAAATCTCTGAGGCAGACAAGGCTCAATGCTCAACGATATTATATTGTCATTAGGGAAACCAATCATCTCTGACCTCAGCTTCGGTGTGAATGGGTTAATTGTCTGCATGACGTTCTAACAGTTCAGTCACTGTATTTACGGTCAGGGCTGTATGTCAAAGACGTGAGGGTCCACAGGGACAATTCGGACACCCAGAAAATCACAAAACTTTTGCAGGCATGAGCAGTGAGCGTGTGTATGAATGAGGACAACTGGGTGTGGTTTTCATTTTTTTTGTTTTGTTTTGTTTTTTGGCTGGCGTAGCTGTCATGGTCCAGCATGGGAATCTCAAACACCCAGTTAGAGTGTTACAATTTCTCCTGCTCCGTGTCACACTTACCTCTTATTGAAGTTCGTCTCTCACCATGCAGAAATTATTCGATAACAGGGAGGTAGTGGAAGGTAACAAGCCACTCTCTCACTTTAACTGCTCTGTCGGTCAGATTAAAATTCATATTTTAGGTCATGATCTCTGTGTTCCCCAGTACGACATCTGGTATGTGTGGTTCTTCACTTTCTTACCTGAGAAAAGTGTGGATAGAATGGTCGTATAACTTCATGAGTAGTCTGTAGAAAACGTGTACCTGAGGGGCCATAGTGGAACCGATGTGGAACAGGTAGAAAGATGGATTGTGACCATAAATGTGCCCAGTGACCTAGCTGTGTAACTGATAGGGGAAGCATCACTCTGTAAATTGTACCTGCAGAGAGAGGGATCTCGAGCCATGGCACTCCACTCTTCCCACTTACAGTCGGAGCATGAGGGCGCCGGCTCGCAAAACATTTTACATGGGTCAAGCGACAGTCAATCGCAAAGGTAGCCAGATGGCAGAAAGTGGCTAGAGGACGCTGTTTAAGAGAGACTGCTGTAATCTGAGCTTTTGTGAAAATGGTGGGAGGCTCATAACACAAGAAGCATTCTCATGTTAGAAACTGGGACGATACGATCAGGGCGGCTGGTGCATGTGTTTAGTGGAGGCAAGACTGTGACTCCCCTGACGCCAGGAAGTCATTAGGTTCTTTTAGCAGGGGGAAAAAACATTTTTCATAAACATGACGCTATGGGAAGTTTACCAGCCTTCTTTCAGAAACTGGAAATGGTTGGCATGGAAAGCCGGCCGGTGTGGCCGTGCGGTTAAAGGCGCTTCAGTCTGGAACCGCGTGACCGCTACGGTCGCAGGTTCGCATCCTGCCTCGGGCATGGATGTGTGTGATGTCCTTAGGTTAGTTAGGTTTAATTAGTTCTAAGTTCTAGGCGACTGATGACCTCAGAAGTTAAGTCGCATAGTGCTCAGAGCCATTTGAACCATTTTTTTTGGCATGGAAAAATTACATCTCTTCATAAATGAGGGACCGTGGTCCTATCTAGGTAGACATTTTAAGCTGAAAAATGGCCATGCTTACTGTGAGAACGATGATTCCCTCGTCTAAAATCTTCTTTTTTCAGACAAGAGAAATTTTGAGTCACTGATTGGCTCCACTCAGGATATGCAAAGCAGAAGCTTGCTCCCCTAGTGTGGGAAGTCTGGTCCTGTGTCTGGATTAGTGACCAGGCCAGCCAATATTCAAGAGGGAAGATTCAATATGGGAAGGATAGTTCTTGGGTTTGTACAACGTGGAGGCTGGTGTTTTCTGCTAATTCCGCTCCTGTACGAGCCTTGGTGGAAAGTGATTGTGATTCTTTGCCTTCTTTGTCTTCTGTCCTCCTCTGGTGGAGAACTTCAAGTCTTTCCCTAGTGGTTGAGACTTGTGGTATGCAACATGTAGTTGACTAAGAGCCAGTGGCAGTTTCGAACTGTGCCGACGGTGGAACTGTATATCATCTCGGACATATCAAGTGTCATGAGGGTCAACTCATTCGTCCTGAGATGGCCGTCTGATGTTTGACAATTCCAGCACATGCCGACGTGAATCAAATTGATTGCCCAGACCAGCGAACAGGTGCACCTCACTCTGAAATCTGCCGAGATTTCTGGGCTCTTATAGGGAAGTTTCCCGTGTTCTAATAATCAGAGTGCCTGTCCGTGTAATTAGAAAGTTTTTATGGATCCGTCAGAAGATTACAGCTGCTGTCGCGCTCCGCCCCTCGCCCATAGCGTGCCGTTCTCTGCTGCTGTCTGAATCAAGATGAAAGGGTAAAGTATTGCTGCACAGAAGTCGGGTTGTTAAATGATATTCACAGCTCTCTGCTCCCGTAAACAATAGTTTGCTGTGTACCTGGTCGTACTTGATTCCATTTGAAGGGAATTTGACATCACAGTGAATCTATGGAAACGGAGTCCGATTGCGTTGTGGAAGGGATTAATTCATGCGAGAACTTGTATAGTTTCCACCCCAATGATTGCTTTACCAATCAAGCATCATTGCCTTCCTGATTTATGTTAATCATTTTGTTTTGTAAGATTTACCAGCTAGATTGGAGTTATAAAAGGATAAATAAAAACTTGTCATTCTTTTTGTAAACTTAAATACGCCATTGTTCTCGTTTATACTCCCCCAGCCAGTCACCGTTTTTATTTTATTGTAGTAAAACATGGATACACCAGCAATTCAGAATGCAATTGTAGTACATTACTTAATTTGATGATTAATTTGAGTTCTGAATCTACAAAGAAAGTGCCACGAGTAAATTCACTAATTTCATATATAAAAATTAAGGGCGGAGATCAGGATTTGAAGACTTTTGAGAAGATAGTACTTTTCTGTATGTAATGTTAATGACATTTAGCGTCACTGGGGCATATATTTATGATAAAGAACGCGACCTCTTGCAAATCTAAAAAAAAAACAACCCTTCTTGAGAAATGTTTCTACAATGTAAGTGCTACGTTGGCACACAGAAATGTTAAAACAAAGAAATAAATACACGTCTTACAGGTAATTGTTGGAATTACATCTCATTTCATTATATAATAACGTATGGCTACAGCCACAAAAACTGTCCAGTTTGAGGAAAGAAATAAAGAAAAACATAATAATTTTATGTGGGACGTTTTCTTTGCATGTTATTAACATTACAGAAATTGGCTACACTCAAGAACAGTGTACCTTCTATGGTCTCAATTTGTTTTTCAGTCAATGTAAATACGTATTTCGTGTGTTCTGTAACTTTAATTCGGTTAAAAGTGGCTGTACAGAAGGGAGATTGCAAGTAACTGAATATGCATGAATGTTAATCAATAAAAATTAAAGTAAATCTGTTTTAGTAGGCATTAGAGTGCAACTTTATCTTGCAGTGTACAACGTTAGTCTCCTTTTTTATAAATGGCATAGTGGTTGCATTTTGACTGTAAATTTATTTATTTGTCGAGTTCAATACCACAATTTCGATCCTGTGGCCATTGTCAAATGTAGATAATTGCGGATTCCACCATGATAATGGCCATACGATGGGAACTACAATATTGAATTTGACCAATAGATTCCTTTGGAAGGTCAGAAAAACCTTTCTAGGTACGCATATTACCACTATACGATGGGGCTCAAGCATAGATGGAAAATTGTTGTCATTTAATACTCGTATTTCGAAAAGCTGAATCACGGATTTCAGCGCCGTGTTTGTCGTATTGAAAGTTCACTGCCTCGCAACTTGGAGCACTAGTGTTATTCTTTGTTTTCGTGTTGTAACACGGGCCTTGCACTTCTGATATTTCGGTGTTCCGTGGCGCTCCTTTATTTCTAAGCTACAATTCTATGTATTCTTCGGATGAGGCCTCGCAGTCTTGTTCATCTGAGCAGTCTGTTTACATTTGGGACTCCTCCTCATCATTATATTCAGTTTGAGGCGCCTGCCTAACCCATCTTTCGTTTGAGAGCAGTAAATGTAATGATTCTTTTAACAAAGGTTGGATGATTATATTATGATTCGATCTCATACCTGCTATTAATGGGATCAGGTTCGACTAGTAGCCTGTTGATAACGTGAGATCGCATTGTTGTCGTGAGAATTTCCTGTTGTTGTGGTCTTCAGTCCTGAGACTGGTTTGATGCAGCTATCCATGCTACTCTATCCTGTGCAAGCCTCTTCATCTCCCAGTACCTACTGCAACCTACATCCTTCTGAATCTGCTTAGTGTATTCATCTCTTTGGTCTCCCTCTACGATTTTTACCCTACACACTGCCCTCCAGTACTAAATTGGTGATCCCTTGATGCCTCGGAACATGTCCTACCAACCGATCCCTTCTTCTAGTCAAGTTGTGCCACAAATTTCTCTTCTCCCCAATTCTATTCAATAGCACCTCATTAGTTATGTGATCTACCCATCTCATCTTCAGCATTCTTCTGTAGCACCACATTTCGAAAGACTCTATTCTCTTCTTGTCTAAACTATTTATCGTCCATGTTTCACTTCCATACATGGCTATACTCCATACAAATACTTCCAGAAACGACATTCTGACACTTAAATCAATACTCGATGTTAACAAATTATTCTTGTTCAGAAACGCTTTCCTTGCCATTGCCAATCTACATTTTATATCCTATCTACTTCGACCATCATCAGTTATTTTGCTCCCCAAATCTCCTTTATTACTTTAAGTGTCTCATTTCCTAATCTAATTCCCGCAGCATCACACGACTTAATTCGACTACATTCCATTATTCTCGTTTTGCTTTTGTTGATTTTCATCTTATACTCTCCTTTCAAGACACTGTCCATTCCGTTCAACTGCTCTTCCAAGTACTTTGCTGTCTCTGACAGAATTACAATGTCATCGGTGAACCTCAAAGTTTTTATTTCTTCTCCATGTATTTTAATACCTACTCCTAACTTTTCTTTCGTTTCCTTTACTGCTTGCTCAATATACAGATTGAATAGCATCTTGGAGAGGCTACAACCCTGTCTCACTCCCTTCCCAACCACTGCTTCCCTTTCATGTCCCTCGACTCTTATAACTGCCGTCTGCTTTCTGTACAAATTGTAAATAGCATTTCGCTCCCTGTATTTTATCCCCGCCATCTTCAGAATTTGAAAGAGAGTATTCCAGTCAACATTGTCAAAAGCTTTCTCTAAGTCTACAAATGCTAGAAACGTAGGTTTGCCTTTCCTTAATCTTTCTTCTAAGATAAGTCGTAGGGTCAGTATTGCCTCACGTGTTCCAACATTTCTACGGAATCCACACTGATCTTCCCCGAGGTCGGCTTCTACCAGTTTTTCCATTCGTCTGTAAAGAATTTGCGTTAGTATTTTGCAGCTGTGACTTATTAGACTGATAGTTCGGTAATTTTCACATCTGTCAACACCTGCTTTCTTTGGAATTGGAATTATTTCATTCTTCTTGAAGTCTGAGGGTATTTCGCCTGTCTCATACATCTTGCTCAACAGATGGTAGAGTTTTGTCAGGACTGGTTCTCCCAAGGCCGTCTGTAGTTCTAATGGAATGTTGTCTACTCCCGGGGCCTTGTTTCGACTCAGGTCTTTCAGTGCTCTGTCAAACTCTTCACGCAGTATCGTATCTCCCATTTCATCTTCATCTACAAATGGTTCAAATGGCTCTGAGCACTATGGGACTTAAAATATGTGGTCATCAGTCCCCCAGAACTCAGAACTAATTAAACCTAACTAACCTAAGGACATCACACATATCCATGCCCGAGGCAGGTGTCGAACCTGCGACCATAGAGGTCGCGCGGTGCCAGGCTGAAGCGCCTAGAACCGTTCGGCCACCCTGGCCGGCTTCATCTACATCCTGTTCCATTTCCATAATATTGTCCTCAAGTACATCGCCCTTGTATAGACCCTCTATATACTCCTTCCACCTTTCTGCTTGCACTTCTTTGCTTATAACTGGGTTTCCATCTGAGCTCTTGATATTCATACAAGTGGTTCTCTTTTCTCCAAAGGTCTCTTTAATTTTCCTGTAGGCAGTATCTATCTTACCCCTAGTGAGATAAGATTCTGCATCCTTAGATTTATCCTCTAGCCATCCCTGATTAGCCATTTTGCGCTTCCTGTCGTTCTTATTTTTGAGACGTTTGTATTCCTTTTTGCCTGCTTCATTTACTGCATTTTTATATTTTCTCCTTTCATCAATTAAATTCAATATTTCTTCTGTTACCCAAGGATTTCTACTAGCCCTCGTGTTTTTACCTACTTGATCCTCTGCTGCCTTCACTATTTCATCCCTCAAAGCTACCCATTCTTCCTCTACTGTATTTCTTTCCCCCATTCCTGTCAATTGTTCCCTTATGCTCTCCCTGAAACTCTGTACAACCTCTGGTTCTTTCAGTTTATCCAGGTCCCATCTCCTTAAATTCCCACCTTTTTGCAGTTT
This sequence comes from Schistocerca americana, assembly GCF_021461395.2. Classification (NCBI taxonomy): domain Eukaryota; kingdom Metazoa; phylum Arthropoda; class Insecta; order Orthoptera; family Acrididae; genus Schistocerca; species Schistocerca americana. The sequence continues at coordinate 373,663,849 of NC_060130.1, read as the reverse complement.
CTTCAGTTTTAATCTACAGTTCATAACCAATATATTATGGTCAGAGTACACATCTGTCCCTGGAAATGTCTTACAATTTAAAATCTGGTCCCTAAATCTCTGCCTTAGCATTATATAATCTATCTGAAACCTTTTAGTATCTCCAGGGTTCTTCCATGTATATAACCTTCTTTCATGATTCTTGAACCAAGTGTTAGCTATGATTAAATTATGCTCTGTGCAAAATTCTACCAGGCGGCTTCTTCTTTCATTTCTTAGCCCCAATCCATATTCACCTACTACGTTTCCTTCTCTTCCTTTTCCTATTGACGAATTCCAGTCACCCTTGACTATTAAATTTTCATCTCCCTTCACTACCTGAATAATTTCTTTTATCTCATCACACATTTCATCAATTTCTTCATCATCTTCAGAGCTAGTAGGCATATAAACTTGTACTACTGTAGTAGGCGTCTGCTTCGAGTCTGTCTTGGCCACAATAATACGTTCACTGTGCTGTTTGTAGTAGATTACCCACACTCCTATTTTTTTATTCATTATTAAACCTACTCCTGCATTACCCCTATTTGATTTTGTATTTATAACCCTGTATTCACTTGACCAGAAGTCTTGTTCCTCCTGCCACCGAACTTCACTAATTCCCACTATATCTAACTTTAACCTATCCATTTCCCTTTTTAAGTTTTCTAACGTACCTGCCTGATTAAGGGATCTGACATTCCACGCTCCGATCCGTAGAACGCCAGTTTCCTTTCTCCTGATAACTATGTCCTCTTGAGTATTCCCCGCCTGGAGATCCGAATGGTGCCCGCATCTCGTGGTCGTGCGGTAGCGTTCTCGCTTCCCACGCCCGGGTTCCCGGGTTCGATTCCCGGCGGGGTCGGGGATTTTCTCTGCCTCGTGATGGCTGGGCGTTGTGTGCTGTCCTTAGGTTAGTTAAGTTTAAGTAGTTCTAAGTTCTAGGGGACTGATGACCATAGATGTTAAGTCCCATAGTGCTCAGAGCCATTTGAACCATGCGAATGGTGGACTATTTTACCTCCGGAATGTTTTACCCAAACGTTTATCTGTACAGATTATTGTGGGCGTCGGCTGCTTCTGATAAACTACCTATGGAAAAGTGGGCATGTTCATTGGCAATTGAGCCATGCATCAAAATTTTGTATATAGGCGGAGACATTCACAGAGGTGACAAAAGTCGTGAGATACCCCCTAATATCGTGTCTGACCTCCTTCTGCCCGGCGTAGTGCAGCAACTCATGTGGCACGGACTCCATAAGTCGTTGGAAGACCCCAGCAGAAATACGGAGCAATACTGCCTCTATAGTCATCCAAAATTGCGAAAGTACAGCATTTTGTGGACGGATAGACCTCTCGATTATGTCGACTGATCTGGGAAGCCAAATCATTCGCTCGAATTTTTCAGAATGCTTTTAAAATCAATTGCGAACAATTGTGGCATGGCGCATTGTCGTCCATAAAAACATCATCGTTGCTTAGTGACATGAAGTCAATGCATAGTTCAAATGGTCTCCAAGTATCCGAACTTTACCATTTCCGGTCAATGAACGCCTCAGTTGGACCACCTATTCCATTCCATGTAAACAGAATCCACGCCGTTATGGAGCCACCAACAGCTTGCTCAGTGCCTTCTCGACAACTTGGGTCCATGACTTCGGGGGTCTGCACCATGCTCAAATCCTTCCATCAGCCAGCACCAACCGAATTCGGGACTCGTCTAGGGTAAAACCGGTATGGTCACGAGCCCAAGAGAGGCGCTCCAGGCGATGGCGTTCTGTTAGCAAAGGCACTCACGTCGATCGTCTACTACCATAGCCCATTAACGCCAAATTTAGCCTCACTTTCCTAACGGATACGTTCGTCGTACATCGTAAATTAATTTCTGTGGTTATTTCAAGCGGTGTTCATGTCTGTTATCACTGACAACTCTATGGAAATTCCGCTGCTTTCCGTCGTGAAGTGAATGTCTTCGGCCACGGTTTTGTTTACAGTGCGAGGTAAAGCCTAAAATTTGGTATGCTCGGACCACTCTTGACACTGTGGACCTCGAAATATTTAATTCCCTAACGATTTCCGAAACTGAATGTTCCATGTGCCTAGCTCCAACAAGCATTCAGCGTTCAAAGTCTGTTAATTCCCGTCGCGTGGCCGTAATCACGTGGAGTACCTTTTCATATCAGTCACCTGAGTACAGATGACAGCTCCGCCAGTGTGTTGTCCTTTGTACCTTGTGTACGCGATACAATCGCCATCTGCATATGTGGATATCGCTATCCCGCAACTTTTGCGACCTCAGACGGACAGGATTAGCAGCAATTTGCGGATGCTTGCTGATGATGCTGTGGCGTGCAGGAAGTTGTGGTTGTTGAGTGACTGTAGGAGGATACAAGATGACTTAGACGACATTTCTACTTGCTGTAATCAGTTGTAGCTAGCACTAAACGTAGAAAAATGTAAGTCAATGCAGACAGATATAAATCGACTTACTGTCTTGCCATTTCCATAGTATAAGGAGAAAATTTGAGCATGTCTGTCTTATGTCCACTGGAAATAGCGTTTAGAATAACACTGAATCGATAGATGAGTTGCAGATCTACACCTGTTATTTGAGATGATATTTCAATGTCCGTCGAAGTTCTGATGATATTTCCATCATTGCTATTACCATAGTTTTGCTTGGAAACAGCTACAATTAATCAGTATAGATTTCTAAACATTTCTTGTTTGACTTTGTTCCTCTCTTGAACAAGTTCCTTTTCCTATTTTGAACGAATTTTCCACTTGTTGATTTTTATTTTACAAATGGTTCAAATGGCTCTGTGCACTATGGGACTTAACATCTGTGGTCATCAGTCCCCTAGAACTTAGAACTACTTAAACCTAACTAACCTAAGGACATCACACACATCCATGCCCGGGGCAGGATTCGAACCTGCGACCGTAGCAGTCGCGCGGTTCCGGACTGAGCGCCTAGAACCGCTAGACCACCACGGCCGGCTTTATTTTACAGGAGAAATGCAACAAAAATTCGAAAAATCTAATTCGGGTAAGGAGTAAAAACAGACCTAACTGAAAAGCTTCTGTATTTACTACTTTGGTTTTTGACAAGTCATTGAAACCTTTTGAGGTAGTCTTGCAAATGTAGCATGCTACTGTCGATGCTGTCCCCGTTGCTGCAATTCAGATCTTTACATCCACCATAGTGGTCAACAACGTGGATTTTATGAATAAATCGTCATTTGTTCTTGCAATTTTTCTTTCTTGCAATGTTCCATTGTGACTGTCAATATAACGAATTTGTTATTGGTAACATCAATTGTTTCACGAATAAATCTAATTCTTATTGGTCTGGAGTAGCAAGGAGATGATGGTGTAGGATTTTTGTAAACCACTTGGTCTTTATTAGAGCGACTATTAAGTTGGAGAGGCTTTAAAGGCGAGTGTAGTATGTTCGTACCAGAATAATGGCCGTTTTCAATTTTTTTTTCAAATTTTTGTTTAAACTGAATTTTCAGTGAACCATCACAACCTCATTTATAGATAAGTTCCAATGTATTTATGTCAACATTTGTAAGATCATTTAAAACCTCTTCCAAATATAATATTAATCGCTCCCATGTGTGATAAAGGAAGGACCCAATTTGAATCTCCACACATGTGGCAGGCAACTGATAGGATTCAGTCACAGGGTAGCACTGCTTTTTAGCCTCTTGAAGGATACTGTAGCAGGGATAGACTTTCTTACCAGTTGTTCGGATTATTTCGTATTGTTTCTCCTTGTCAGCGATGCTTCCACAAAGATTGACAAGGCTTGGATATGTGAAAGTCGTTTTTTTGGGGGGGGGGGGGGGGGGGCGGGGTCTCTATGACTTAGATCTAATGCTTGTCTGTATTTAGATCCTCGTGTAGGAGATGATGTAATATCTTTCATCACTTTGTAATTCGCAAAATTTTCAAATTCTCGGAGCTTCATTTGACTGGAATACGTTTACTCTGTGGCCCCAAAATTGTTTCTCAATAGCTATGTCTTACGCCTTTTACTGCGAACGCTTACCTCTACGGACGATATTGATGGCCTACAAACTAGAGTTTTGCAACATGGAATTTTAATAGTATTTTGTAGTTAATTGTGGATATTTTTTAAGAAGGTACTTTCAACGTTGTGTGAAGCAAGCCACCGTTTCTTAACTGTGACTCTATGTTAGACGGTTTATGTTCAAAACATTTCTTTTCGTCATCACAGAAGGTAGAATCTGATAATATATAATTTTCCTTTAGTCCAATTAATTTATAAACGATTTAAAAACCGCTCTTGATTAAGCCCTAGAGGCCTTTTTTTCTCATAGATTTGCCTTGCAAAGGACCAAGGATAAAAACAAAATGCTTTCAGAATTCATTTCGGAGATGACATACTACTATAGCTGAGAAGTCATTAATCTAAAACAATCGTATAAAATAAAATTGCGCTATTCAGCGGCTACTTTTTTAAATTTCCAGTTGAGGAATGACTTTTCTATCATAATGTATTAGCAAATGTGCAGGAAAACACCCTGAACTATAACAAAAAGAATTCTTACTAACAAAAGTAGTAAACAATTTAACGCTACATATCCCGGTCTTCAGAATCCATGTTGCTTTTCACTACACTTCGAGTAGAAACAAGCTTTACCACATTCACAAACGTGGATTGATTTCAAGCCAATAGAGGAGCTTCAGTTGCACTGCAAGCGAGACCTAAATACATAGCTCTACGGCGTATTACTGCACAGTAAGAAAATAACACACTGCCTCAGCAATTCCCCATCTATCAGACTATCGCGGGAAGTTACGCGTTCCGGGAATCACTCGTATTTGAAAAGCGGACTTTTGGCCAGTTTTTAGGGCAAGAGCATGTGGCGTGTGACAGAGACACTGGCAACGCCGCTGAGTAATACCCCCCCCCCCCTCTCTCTCTCTCTCCTTGAGCTCAACACATGAGGCAACCGCCTTGTAGCTTGCCGTAGTGTTCGTGACTGAGGGGAAGAAACGCGGCGGTTGAAGTGCCCAGATATCAAAGAACAATTGTACGCGTATTAAGTCTGAGGAAACGAATAAGATAACACAGTTTCCTTGTGACGTCAGTCGGCACTACATGAGTTACGCTGAAAGTGAGTCACTAATGTTGCATTGGAATTGTCTTACACAAATGAAGCCCATGAGGCCGTAATCGATGAAGAACGATAAGTCGCCAGAGGACGTACTGAAGATAGTGTCAAACAAGGTGGTGAGCTCGAGGACGGCGAAGGTAAGTTCAGCGAGGCGGTAGTAAGAGGACTGTTGAGACGACCTCCAACGAGGCGGTAGCTCGAAGACAATCAAGATGAGATCCAGCAAGGGGGACATATTCCTCATTGGCTCGGCGATGTGAACTCTTATTGAGGAGGTGCTATGCGCAAGAGTGCTATGCGCTTAAGAGTGGTCAGTGGCGATCTAAATAGTTTGTCAGTAAAACGATAACGGTGGAGGAACGTGGCTTGTGGAAGGGAGGTAGTGTTATGAACAAATACACTGATATCGCGCATCTTGCTCATGTACTGCAAAACTATCACAGTGATGGCCAGCACAAGGTCATGATGAGCTTACTCATTTGTATACGTGTCTGGAGCGCTCTCTCCTCAACAGCAGCGAACTGTAATTTATTTGCTTATGCGTATTCAAAGAGTAGGCTTGGAGCTTTATGACCACGGAAAAATCAAACTGCGACCATAAAACTTGGTGATGTTGTTCGTCCTTCTCTATATTTCACTCTTCAGTGCAACTGATTTATGCCAACGATGGATGACTTTGAGGAGACTTTGCTTGTAGAGGTCTAAAATTTGGCTGGTCCGGAAACGTTAGACTGAAAATTACTGCTACGCATTGGTTACTTCATCCAAGGAAAGAAAAAAGTCACTTGGTGTCATGTCAGGGAAATATTGGGTGAGAGGCAAAATTTGATACCCCAAAGAAGCGGCATGCGTGAATGTGTCCTGTGCAGATTGAGTTGTGCCATTGTCATAAGTAAAACCACCCATCTGTACAGCTTCCATCAATGCTTCGTCTTGACAGCCTCCCATAGCCGATTCATGAGATTTCGTTAGTATGCTTTTATGATGGTTTTCCCTTATGAGCACAACCTTTAGCCCTACATCATGGCAGTCCGAAAAAAACACTCAACATGAACTTCCCCGATGAGTGTTGGAACTTTGCCCGTTTGGAGCCGCTGTGCCCACATGTTTCCATTGCTTCTTTCGTTTATTTGTTTCGGAGTCATAGTGATACAACCAGCACTCGTCCACGATGATTATGCAGATAGAGGACTCATCAGGATTGGATTGACACAGTTGCGACATCTCCGGTTCAGGAGGATTTTTGATTGGATGTGAGCAGTTGTGAAACGTAGAAGTCGCCAACCTTTGTGATCTTCAAAATGTCGTGTAAGATGTTGAAAAGTGATCCGTGACTGATTTTACTTCTTCCATTTTCGACACCTTAGTGATACAGCAGTCTTCGAGTACCAGCACCTCTACCACTGAGCCATCCTCGGAAAGTGTTGTCCCTCCACCTAGACTCTTTTTCCATCTCAAACAAGCGATGTCAATCAGTCATTATGTGGTTACCAACAGTGTGCCAGTCGACGGATGAGATGGAAAAGACACCGTCGATATGCTGTTATAATAAGCATCACAGTTGATAGTGCGAACAATTTCAGCAATTGTACTGTAATTTCAACACCGACAATGAAAAGGCAGCATGCTTCCCAGATTCTGTATCATCGCTAAACCACCCCTCCTCTACTTTGCGAATACCATTGCGAGTGTAGACAGATGCATAATGGAGCTTCATATGGGCAGAGTTCGAAGCATTTTACTTAAATCAACTACACTAGTGAGTCTAAAGTATTGTTCTAGTGTTTGGGATCAGTACCAAGAAGGTATTGGTAAGAGAGAACATAAACACATGCACTCCTAAGGCTACACGATTCTGCATATAAAACTAGCTGTAATATTAGGTCGTGACAGTTTCTGACCTATTAGCCATATGGAATGCAATGCTGTTAATATTCCAATGTAACAAATATATGTTCGGCGGGTGACATACATCTTTCTTGAGGTTTCTCTACTATTAACGATGGTGACAAACTGAAAAAACTACTTCCTTAAAACATAGATTCTGTGTGATAAATGCAAAATGTAGCTTTACAGAGGTGTATAGCATCCAATGTTCACATCGGTTCACGGTTCAGAAATTAAACTATGCCTATATCACTCCTATAAAATGTATGTGTTGGACAGCATTCGTCATCGCGTGTGTCCTCGGGGGCAATTTGAGAAGATTGAATATGGACGTGTGTTTGCTCTGGACCATTATTACTGCCAACGTAAATTGTCTGGATGACTGCTTCTGCACTTTTCCTGTCTTAATTTGCTTGAGAGAACATCGATTGTGGTGAGTGTTGTGTGCATCTAGCAGGTGAAAGACAGGTGGAGGACACATTTGCTGGTTTTCAACACATGAGAAACACCTTAGTTGACTTTGTTAATTACAAGGGTGATTTGGAATCTGTTATATCACCGACAGCAGTATTCGTAAGTGGAATTATCAGTTTCCTTTATTTTTTCGAAGTTTTCACGTAAATGTCTTCACAGACGAGATACAGTAAGTTTCTCGTTCCCGAAGGTTTACAGCATATTCCACCTCGCTACACCTCACTAAAATTTCGGGTTTCTAGAGAAATAATTTCCAGTATATATCTTTGGAAATATACTCTGCAATCGATTCTGCTATGAAAGCGATATTGTTCCGTGCTTGATATCGAGAAGTATCACGTAAAGTGTATGATATTCTGGTAAACCACGTGAAAATACATACGTTTTTTAATCTGTACTTTGTACTGAGGGGAACCAACCCAGCCTTTATACAATAGTTCGGAGAGTGACCTCGGTCCGCTGAGGGTACTCTGGTCATGCGTCGAGCCAGTGTATGTGTGGCCACGCGACCGCTACGGTCGCAGGATCGAATCCTGCACGGGCATGGATGTGTGTGATGTCCTTAGGTTAGTTAGTGTTAAGTAGTTCTAAGATCTAGGGGACTAATGACCTTAGAAGTTAAGTCCCATAGTGCTCAGAGCCATTTTCTTGTATGTGTGGGGGCAGATGACTTGTGACTGTCGGCTGTGTTGGATGATCGCCTGACCTCGCGGAAAATATCTACTGCTGTGAGGAGTATATACGATGCATGTACTTATGCTATGTCTCTTCATGGTATGTGTACGATTGTCTGGTGGTCGATAGCTATATGCAGGACTCAGACATTGTGTTTTTGTATGGCGCAGGGTACGAATTGTCAGTTTACTACGTAGATAAGGTATTCAGCGATATAGCCGGGTTGGAGATCAGCTACACACTGAAATATTCAAGCTTTCCTATACAGTAGCATAGCAGTGTAATTGAAGAAGGGTCTTTCCGTATTTCACGATCTGTAGACCACTTTTGTGGGGTTGAACTGTCAGCACAATAAGGCGATCTGTACATAATTGTTTTACCACTGAAAGTCTCATCTGCAGATGAATGGCAGATAGTGCAACCACACCAGCAGCAGCAGCAGATTGTTGGGTAAATTCAATAAGGGCCAATCAGAATACTCGTGTGTGTGAAATCTTATGGGACTTAACTGCTACGGTCATCAGTCCCTAAGCTTACACACTACTTAACCTAAATTAACCTAAGGACAAACACACACACACCCATGCCCGAGGGAGGACTCGAATCTCCGCCGGGGCCAGCTGCACTCAGAATACTTCGTTCATTCACAATACATTCTTTGTGCTGGGGCTTAGGAGCCTCTACAGACTGATTTGAACAAGATATGGGCAAGGTATCAATGGGAAGTTCTGAGAGTAACGTGATGTCAACTTTGTTCAAGTGTTCAAAGATAAGTTGAAGCAGACCATCCATCTCAGGCAGGATGCTGTCCCTCATATGCCATTGTGGCATTAGTGCATCTACAGACCAACAGCTCCAGGACACCGAAAATTCCAGGTATTTCTCTTGTGTAGGACAATGCTTCAAACTCCGTTTGCGCAATTGTTCTGATTTTACCGTCTGTGCTTAGACACTGCTCTCTTTACAAACAAATGAGCGGACGTTTACCGTTTCTGAAGCATATATTGAATGCAGGACATTATGATTTCCGGGAAGGGTAAGACGTGATGGATGGGGTGCCTCATTAGGACCAGCATTAAGAATGTTAATCTGGGATATTTTCGTAAACAGGTCCTTTTAGTAGAAGAATTTCCATGCAGGCAAGCTGTGACATCACGAAAGCTGCTACAACAACAAAAGCGACCATTAGCTATTTCTGCAACACTTTACGATTTCTGGGAAGGACTGCTAGGAAGAATACATCCTTTGTTATTCTGGGATATTTTGGTTAACAATTTCTGAAAGCATTGCAAAATATTTCTATAGAATTTCCAGAGGGAGACTTGGCTGTTATTTACAAAGACATGAAACGTCAGTATAACACTGACAGCCTGTTAGCTGTACCTGCGAGCGTGAGTCGCTAGGCAAACATAACACTCGGAAATCAGGCCGACGCTGGACCCGTAGATATAAAGGCGATGCTTTAGCGCACCTGTGATGTTGGATGGGTAAACATAGGGCATGCTGCCCTGGCATGCGTGCCTTGTACCTCTGTAGGGAACAGTTTGCTGATATGTTGTGGTCGAATTTCTTAACGATAGCTCGAAAGCATTTTTACATGCACTGCATTATTTTCGTCAGTTTAAGCGTTGTGAGCGTGTTTCTAGAGCGTCATATACGAATTATGTTGACAATCTGAAGTGCATTGAACATGTCTGTATATCAGTGTACCGCATTATTTTGTGAACATGTCTGTAGGCTATGCAATGCATTATTTCGATAGTTTATAATTACTGAGCGTGTTAGCAGAACGTTTTACATGAATTTTGTTGAAAATTTATGAGTTGTTTGTGTGTCTGTACATCAGTGAATTGCATTATATCGGTAATTTTCGAATACGAATATGGTTCAAATTGCTCTGAGCACTATGGGACTTAACATCCGAGGTCATCAGTCCCCTAGAACTTAGAACTACTTACACCTAACTAACCTAAGGATATCACACACATCCATGCCCGAGGCAGGATTCGAACCTGCAACTGTAGCGTCTAGAACAGCTCGTAATTTGCGAGTAGTTTGCAGGTCTTTAGCCTATTTATTGTAACCCCAAGCATGACAGGGTGAGTGTTTTGTATCAGCATATTAAATAAACTACGTGAAATCCATCCCTAAATAAATTGTTCTACTTACCACTGAGGATAAATAAAATACACTCCTTCCTCTGCAGCAGCTGGACACAGACTGAGTCCTTTCCCACCACTTTTTCCCAGACCGCCATCTTGGATTACATCATGGGAGGAATGACAGCACCCTCCAGTAGCGATAATGTGTACTAGGTCAGTTGGACTCTGGACCATATAGTGAACACACTGGATGGAGCTACTGTCTATGATAATTCAAATAGTTTAAATAAACAATTCATGCAACATAAAGACTTATGTCTGTTGTATTCAGCACCCCAGCGTAGTCTGAGTCCTTTTCCTGCCAATTCCAAGGCAGAGGTGGTGGTAGGATGACTTAGGTTAGTTGAGGTAGCTCAATTGTCCTACCATAATTTTCCCACCTTTTTCTTGGGGAAGGGTGGCCAGGGAAGGGGGAGGGCAGTGGGGAGGGGTTTGGTTAGTGGAGGTAGGCAGTTTGACCTATTTTCCCGCCAAAATTTGAACTTCCTGCCATGATGTCATTGTGACATTGCCATATCTGTCGCCGCCATCTTGAATCAATTAGGAAACAATGCAATATGGGGCAGCATCCCTGTTGTCCTACTACTCCCTTTACCTAGAGAGAGTGTCATTCCAATCGAATCAGAGTTGCAGATGTAATGACCAGAAACTGAGACTGAAGCTTCTGAAACTGTATGACTTATGGTGAACCTAATGCTACTGCTGTCATTGACACTAGTTATCCAGGGGTGCCAGCAGACTTGTCGACACCATGATGTCTCCGTTATTGTCTGTTTCCCCTGCCTTCTGACTTCTCGTCAGTGCTAGAACATAATAGGGTGTGTGAGCTCAGAGGTTACATGTAATGGCTTTATATTGCAAGGAACACAAAATGACGCATTAGTTTCTGTCTCACTGCGCCGTTTGCACTCCTTTATTATGGCTCTTCTCCGTGTGGATTAACCACATAAACCTATCTACAAACTAGAGTACTTATGTTTTTGCAGTTGCCATCCTTTCCATGTCAAACGTTCCCTCCCATACAACCTTGGTATTCGAGGCAAACGCATTCGTTCGGATGCAGACTCTTTACAGCAATACACCACTATTCTACATCAACATCTACATCTACATCTACATCCATACTCCGCAAGCCACCTGACGGTGTGTGGCGGAGGGTATCCTGAGTACCTCTATCGGTTCTCCCTTCTATTCCAGTCTCGTATTGTTCGTGGACAGAAGGATTGTCGGTATGCTTCTGTGTGGGCTCTAATCTCTCTGATTTTATCCTCATGGCCTCTTCGCGAGATATACGTCGGAGGGAGCAATATACTGCTTGACTCTTTGGTGAAGGTATGTTCTCGAAACTTTAACAAAAGCCCGTATCGAGCTATTGAGCGTCTCTCTTGCAGAGTCTTCCACTGGAGTTTATCTATCACCTCCGTAACGCTTTCGCGATTACTAAATGATCCTGTAACGAAGCGCGCTGCTCTCCATTAGATCTTCTCTATCTCTTCTATCAACCCTATCTGGTACGGATCCCACACTGCTGATCAGTATTCAAGCAGTGGGCGAACAAGCGTACTGTAACCTACTTCCTTTGTTTTCGGATTGCATTTCCTTAGGATTCTTCCAATGAATCTCAGTCTGGCATCTGCTTTACTGACGATCAACTTTATATGATCATTCCATTTTAAATCACTCCTAATGCGTACTCCCAGATAATTTATGGAATTAACTGCTTCCAGTTGCTGACCTGCTATTTTGTAGCTAAATGATAGGGGATCTATCTTTCTATGTATTCGCAGCACATTACGCTTGCCTACATTGAGATTCAATTGCCATTCCCTGCACCATGCGTCAATTCGCTGCAGATCCTCCTGCATTTCAGTACAATTTTCCATTGTTACAACCTCTCGATGCACCACAACATCATCTGCAAAAAGCCTCAGTAAACTTCTGATATCATCCACAAGGTCATTTATGTATATTGTGAATAGCAACGGTCCTACGACACTCCCCTGCGGCACACCTGAAATCTCTCTTACTTCGGAAGACTACTCTCCATTGAGTATGACATGCTGCGTTCTGTTATCTAGAAACTCTTCACTCCAATCACACAATTGTTCTGATAGTCCATATGCTCTTACTTTGTTCATTAAACGACTGTGGGGAACTGTATCGAACGCCTTGCGGAAGTCAAGAAACACGGTATCTACCTGGGAACCCGTGTCTATGGCCCTCTGAGTCTCGTGGACGAATAGCGCGGCTGGGTTTCACACGACCGTCTTTTTTGAAACCCATGCTGATTCCTACAGAGTAGATTTCTAGTCTCCAGAAAAGTCATTATACTCTAACATAATACGTGTTCCAAAATTCTACATCTGATCGACGTTAGAGATATAGGTCTATAGTTCTGCACATCTGTTCGACGTCCCTTCTTGAAAACGAGGATGACCTGTGCCCTTTTCCAATCCTTTGGAAAGCTACGCGCTTCTAGAGACCTACGGTACACCGCTGCAAGAAGGGGGGCAAGTTCCTTCGCGTACTCTGTGTAAAATCGAACTGGTATCCCATCAGGTGCAGCGGCCTTTCCTCTTTTGAGCAATTTTAATTTTTTTTCTATCCCTCTGTCGTCTATTTCGATATCTACCATTTTGCCATCTGTGCGACAATCTAGAGAAGGAACTACAGTGTAGTCTTCCTCTGTGAAACAGCTTTGGAAAAAGACATTTAGTATTTGAACCTTTAGTCTGTGATCCTCTGTTTCAGTACCATTTTGGTGACAGAGTGTCTGGACATTTTGTTTCAATCCACCTACCGCTTTGACATGTGACCAAAATTTCTTAGGATTTTCTGCCAAGTCAGTACATAGAACTTTACTTTCGAAATCATCGAACGCCTCTTCACACTACATTTCGCTTCGCGTAATATTTGTTTGTCTGCAAGGCTTTGGCTATGTTTCTGTTTGCTGTGAAGTTTCCTTTGCTTCCGCAGCAGTTTCCTAACTCGGTTGTTGTACCACCGTCGCTTTTTTCCATCTCTTACGATCTTGCTTGGCACATAATCATCTAACGCATATAGTACGATGGTTTTGAACTTTGTCCACTGACCCTCAACACTATGTGTACTTGAGACAAAACGTTTGTGTGTTGAGCCGTCAGGTACTCTGTAATCTGCTTTTTGTCACTTTTGCTAAACAGAAAAATCTTCCTACCTTTTTTAATATTTCTATTTACGGCTGAAATCATCGATGCAGTAACCGCTTTATGATCGCTGATTCCCTGTTCTGCGTTAACTGTTTCAAATAGTTCGGGTCTGTTTGTCACCAGAAGGGCTAATATGTTATCGCCACAAGTCGGTTCTCTGTTTAATTGCTCAAGGTAGTTTTCAGATAAAGCACTTTAAAAAAATTCACTGGATTATTTGTCCCTGGCACCCGTTATGAACGTTTGAGTCTCCCAGTCTATATCAGGCAAATTAAAATCTCCACCCAGAACTATTACATGGTAGGGAAATGTACTCGAAATATTTTCCAAATTATCCTTCAGGTGCTCAGCCACAACAGCTGCTGAGGCAGGGGGCCTATAGACACATCCAATTACCATGTCTGATCCTGCTTTATCCGAGACCTTCACCCAAATTATTTCACATTTCGGATCTCCGTCAATTTCCTTCGATACTATTGCTCTTCTTATCGCTATAAACCCGCCTCCCCCTTCACTGTCAAGCCTGTCTCTGCGGTATACATTCCAATCTGAGTTTAGGATTTTATTACTGTTTACGTCTGGTTTCAGCTAACTTTCTGTCCCTAGTACTATATGAGCGTTGTGACCGTTTATTAATGAGAGCAGTTCTGGTACCTTTCTATAGACGCTCCTGCAGTTTACTATTAGCACATTAATATTGTTATTCCCTGTTGCATTTTGCCTACTCCTACCCTGCCGCGTCTCAGGAGGCGTCTTGTCGGGCCTAGGGAGGGAATTCTCTAACCTAAAAAACCCACATGTGCACTTCACACATACTCCGCTACCCTTGTAGCCGCTTCCGGCGTGTAGTGCACGCCTGACCTATTCAGGGGGATCCTACATTTCTCCACCCGATAGCGGAGGTCGAGAAATTTACACCCCAGATCTCCGCAGAATCGTCTGACCCTCTGGATTAAGCCTTCCAAATGGCTCTGAGCACTATGCGACTTAACTTCTGAGGTCATTAGTCGCCTAGAACTTAGAACTAATTAAACCTAACTAACCTAAGGACATCACACACATCCATGCCCGAGGCAGGATTCGAACCTGCGATCGTAGCGGTCTCGCGGTTCCAAACTGTAGTTAAGCCTTCCACTCGGCTCCAGACCAGAGGACCGCGATCGGTTCTGGGAACGATACTACATATAGTTAGCTCTGATTCCACCCTGCGAGCGAGGCCTTCCGCCTTCACCAATTCCGCCAACCGCCTGTACGAACTGAGGATGACCTCTGAACCCAGACGGCAGGAGTCATTGGTGCTGACATGAGCAACAATTGGCCTTCTTCTCCGACCTTTCCGCTATTTCCCTAAGGGGCTCCATCACCCGCCTAACGTTGGAGCTCCCAATCACTAATAAACCCCTGCCCCCGTGTGCCTGCTCGGACCTTGCTGAAGGAGCGGCCACATGTCCACTCACAGGCAGAGCGGGCGATGCCACACGGCCAGCCTCCACATTGACCCTCCGCCTCGTGCGCCGCGAACGCCGCTGAACCCGCCACTCCCCTTGGGGAGAAGGTGGTCCAACCGCGCCCGGTACCCGCGAAGGTGTCTCGAGAGCAGGGACAGTGGGTGAAGCATGTAAACCCTGGAGTGTACAATGCGACGCACCAGACTCCCCACTGCCGCTACACTGCGAGGCAGCAGCCTGAAGACGGCTGACCGCGGCCATCAACACGTTCACCTGTTCGCGAACAGTGGCCAGCTCCTCCTGCGTCCGTACACAGCAGTCACACATCCTATCCATTCTCACCGCAGTCTTTGCTAAACGTAATTACCCTACCACCCTAGTTCAAAAGGAGAATTCCTGGGCCACCACATCCAATCCTGGTACCCATGATCCCTCCAAAACACAACTTCCGAGCATACCGCTGATGACTCAACATTATCCTGATCTGGTATATATTAATCAGCTACTTCGACAGGGCCATGACATCCTAAAATCATGAAATGAAATGAGATCCATTCTGTTTTAAATTTTGCCCACCACTTCTAGAATAGCTTCTTGTCGCACTCCCAATCTCCGCAATATTCTTGTCAGATCCTATGCTCCTTCTACATCCATCTCCCTACTTATGGCTCCTACCCCTGCGACCGTCCCTGCTGCAAAACTTCCCCTATGCAGCCCTGAAACTGGCAAAACATATACTATCAAAGAGAGAGCCACCTGTCAAACGACCCATGTCATATACCAGGTGTTATATAAACTCTGTACGGTCCTTTACATCGGCATGACTACCACCAAATTTTCAATTAGGAAGAGTAGGTGTAGACAGGGAGTTTATACTGGCAACACACAATATCCTGTTGCAGAGCGTGCAGAATGTAATTTACGCTAATTTCTTCTTTCTCAGCATTTCTTCATAGTAACCACTCTTTTCTTCACTCTGTTTTAGTTTTCTACATATTTCATTGTCTTATCCATTTATTTTCACCACCCTCTCCCACCTCTGTAACGTACAATGCGCCTAGCTTTTCACTCTTATTGAATCATGCATTATATTTAAGCAGTAATCTCTGTCTTGCATATTATCCTGTCTTCCACCTTTAAGCTCTCAGGTTTTCAAATCTCGGCCGATGCAGTCCCCAACAATCAGTCTTCCCTTCTCATCCGGCGCAGTAAGTCTCCACTGACCAACGGTTCTGGGTGAATTTCCCGAAATCTACCCTTTTTCCTAGACCTCTCCAGATCCTTTCCTTCACCGCTCTTCCTTCCATCTCCAACACTTCTGCCTGAAGAAGGAGCTACTGGCTCCGAAAGGTTGCTTAGTTATAGCCTTCTTTTATGTGTGTTCTCCCGCCGCTTGGTGAGTAGGTGTTTTACCTATCTGTCCAATTGAACTGATTTCAAATGTGAGGATGATTATTGTAAATGTAGCAGCAGTAGCTGTGGAGTTTTACGAATTTTTAAAGATTCCAAATATCACGCATTTTTCGTGTGTCGCTTTGCTACATCACTTGAGTAATTTGCGTAAAGTCATTTTATTTATTTAAATGATAAGTATTGACTTTAACTAAATTTTAGAAAATATTAAACTAGCGTAGGAAAGTCAATAAATGTCTTGTCAGTTTCATTCTGTTTCTCGAAAGCAAGTTTTAACTATATATTTAAAAAAAACTAACTTGAATAACTATTCCAAATTGAATGAACAGACTCAATTTTCAAATTTCAGTTCTACAGAGTGACCGTATATAGTAAATAGAAGCATGAATGTTCAGGATGAGTTTTTCAAACGCTTCAGTAGAAGTTCAGTAGCCAGATTAAACTTCAGTCAGGTAAACACGCGCTCAGGAGTAGTTTCAGGCTGAATTGTAATTATTATAGTGTCCAAAGTGCGTTGCTGCTTCACGATCACGCTTCCAGATGCTATGTCAGACAGATAAAGTCTTAGCAAGGTTCCACTGCTACATAAAAGCGAAACAACTCAAAAAACTAACACAAAGAGAACATTATATTTTAGTATAGTTATACGTCGTGACCAAGGCAGGACCTTCAAAATTTTATATATCATAAGCCTTCATACAATTATTAAAATTTAGTCGGTCTAATGGCAAGTATTTGCGAATAGAGAAAAGATAGTGTCAGTTACATTAAAGAGGACATTAACGCAATAGTAAAACAAGAACATGACCCGTAGTATCGAAATTTTAGTGCAAACAAGCAAAAAATTTGAAACTCAGATGGTGGCAGGAGAGAAATGGAAGTATGAATTAGAGCGCCAGAGAGCTGGCGAGAGACGCCAGCCGGCATGCCAGGCAGCTCCCCGCTGAGCTCTTCGCCTGTAGATTGATCTGGCTACATGTTTACGACTTCAAGCGAAGCGATATAGCCGTTGGCCCGTTAAGTGAATGTAGGACAGTGGGGCACTAAACAGCTCACGGGAGCGAAACAGGCGATGTCTTTAAATCGATCTGGGTTCCAGGAATGCCGGTAGGAGAAAGAATTAAGATTAAAATGGAAGTGATACATGACGAATACGATCATGGATAAATTATACAAGATATCCAGATTGATCAGCCATCATTAAATGCACAAATGTTGTTAATGTTGCAAAATATTAAAAATTATTTGCACAGAATGTGAATATCATGGGGAATAATTTCGCAGGTATTCTTACAATCAGGGAACACTCCTTCTAGTACAACAGAAAAGAACCAGGATAGTCTTTCCATAAGAGGCCCAAAATAGAAAGGAATATTTCCAAAGGAACAATGATATTTAGCATAAGATAGAAGGTGATATGAAAGAATTGCAAAAAAGCTGAAGGAAATAAATGCCAGGGTAGCTAGCAGGATCGAAAAGCAAGACCAAGTGATAAGTAAGATAAGTGCTGTCATGATTTTTGTTCAGAATGAAGTACAGAAAGTACTAAGTCAGGTTACAGAAATAAACGGAAGGTTTCATACGGAGGTGCAGAGGATTGTGGATGATACTAAACCTATGATTGAGACGGAAGTACACGAATCAGTGAAAGCAGTTAAAACGGAAATTAAGGATATCCGGTGCTGAAGTTTCCACACTGAAAGATGAAATGCAAAATAAGATAGGTGCTTGTGAGAGTACGACTTTGGAAGTCAGTTGCAAGCTGGATGCATAGAAACAGCAAGTCCAAAATAGATATAATTTTTAGCCTTGGGTAATTCATAAATTTGAAAGTTTACACAAGGATTAGAAGTTTGATACTTGGAAGCCATAGATTTGACAACCTAGAGACTTTGTAGAAAACTGTGATATGATTCTTCCTTAGGATATGAGTGACCAGGAGAAGATAAATTCAGAAATTGATGTTGTATATGGCGACGTAAAACGACGTTGGTCAGGTATAGATATCCCGAATGTGTCGGTTGCTAAATTTTATGAGCATTTCTTACAAGACTATTGGTCAGAACAAAAACTTGACGGTTATGGCGTGAATTTCTTGTAATTAGAATGCTAGTGTTGCATGGAAAAAATACCTTAAAATAATTTTGTGAAAACTGTTTCCACGAGTTAAGGGAATAAAGTATCTAAAATCATGTAGAAGCCAAGGAAGAACTTACCAGACGATTCTCAAATATTCGTAGGAAGTAATTACAAGACACTTAAAGCGTTTTTGGGAAAGGTAGAAGATAAAGATTGCTGGCACAATATGCGTGAACAGCGACGTTTTCGAAATTTGAGTGCACCAGAAAGAGGACAGAGGAATGCTACACCAAAAATTCTTATGAGAGACGTGGTAAAGGTATTTCTTCAGACCATGCTTACGGTGGTGAGAGAAATGATTCGTAAAACTAAAGTTCGTGAAGGTTTTGAACCAGTCAGGTTCAAAACAACACAGATTATCCGATCAAAATAAAAGTTTTAGATATATAAGATGTCCCCCTCGCACGAACCATGGACCTTGCCGTTGGTGGAAAGGCTTGCGTGACTCAGCGGTACAGATAGCCGTACCATAGGTTCAACTACAATGAAGGGGTACCTGTTGAGAACCCAGACAAACGTATGGTTCCTGAAGAGAGGCAGAAGCCTTGTCAGTAGTTGCAGGGGCAACAGTCTGGATGATTGACTGATCTGACCTTGTAACATTAACCAAAACGGCCTTTCTGTGCTTGTACTGCGAACGGCTGAAAGCAAGGAGAAACTACAGCTTTAATTTTTCCCGAGAGCATGCAGTTTTACTGTATGGTTAAATGATGATGGCGTCCATTTGGATAAAATATTCTGGAGGTAAAGTAGTCCCCCATTCGGATCTCCGGGCGGGGACTACTCAGGAGGATGTCGTTATCAGGAGAAACAAAACTGGTGTTCTACAGATCGGAGGGTGGAATGTAAGATCCCTTAATCGGGCGAGTAGGTTAGAAAATTTAAAAAGGGAAATGAATATGTTAAAGTTAGATATAGAGGGAGTTAATGAAGTTCGGTGGTAGTAGGAAGAAGACTTCTGGTCAGGTGAATATAGTGT
Organism: Schistocerca americana; assembly: GCF_021461395.2. Lineage (NCBI taxonomy): Eukaryota > Metazoa > Arthropoda > Insecta > Orthoptera > Acrididae > Schistocerca > Schistocerca americana. The sequence goes on along the minus strand of NC_060130.1, from coordinate 373,644,316 downwards.
TATAAACACAAAATCAAAGATGGGTAATGCAGGTGTAGGTTTAATAATGAATAAGAAAATAGGAATGCGGGTAAACTACTACGAACAGCATAATGAATGCATTATTGTAGCCAAGATAGACACGAAGCCCACACCCACCACAGTAGTACAAGTTTATATGCCAACTAGCTCCTCAGACGAGGAAGAGATTGAGGAAATGTGTGCTGAGATAAAAGAAATTAATCAAATAGTAAAGGGAGACGAAAATTTAATACTCATGGGGGACTGAAATTCGATAGTAGGAAAAAGAAGAGAAGAAAAAATACTAGGTGAATATGGACTGGGGGAAAGGAATGAAAGACTAAGCCATCTGGTTGAATTTTGCAGAAAGCATAATTTTATCATAGCTAACATTTGGTGTAAGATCCATGAAAGACCATTGTATACGTGGAAGAGGCCTGGAGACACCAGAAGTTTTCAGATTGATTATATAATGGCAAGAAAAAGATTTCGAAACCAGGTTTTAAATTGTAAAACATTTCCAGGATCAGATGTGGAATCTGACCACAATTTGTTGGTTATGAACTGTAGATTAAAACTGAGGAAACTGCAAAGAGGCGGAAATTTAAGGAGATGGGACCTAGATAAACTGAAAGAACCGGAGGTTGTAGAGAGTATCAGAAGAGGCATTAGGGAACGAGTGACAAGAACGGAGGAAAGGAATACGATAGAAGAAGTCAAATAGTGAAGGCAACATAGGTTCAAGTAGGTAAAAAGACGAGGGCTAGTAGAAACGATTGGGTAACACAGAAGATATTGAATTTAACCAATGAAAGGAGAACATATAAAAATGCAATAAATGAGGCGGGCGAAAGGGAATAAAAATGTCTAAAAAATGAGATCGACAGGAAATACAAAATGGCTAAGTAGAAACGGCCTCAGGACGAATGTAAGGATGTAGAATTAAACATCACTTATATTAAGATTGATGCTCCATACAGGAAAATGAAAGAGACGTTTGCAGAAATGACAACGACCTACGTGAATATCAAGAGCTCAGATGGAAAACCCGTCCAAAGCCTACAAGGAAAAGCATAAAGGCGCAACGGAGATGTACTTTATGGCAATATTATGGAAATGGGAAAGGATGTAGATAAAGGTGAGATGGAAGATATGACACTGCGTGAAGAATTTGACAAAGCACTCAGAGACTAAAATCGAAAGTAGGCCCCAGGAGCAGACAACATTCCTTTAGAGCCTTGGAGACCTAGCCATGAGAAAACTCTTTCATGCGCTGAGCAAGATGTATGAGACAGGATAAATACCAATAGACTTCAAGAAGAATACCATAACCTCAATTTCAAAGAAAGCAGGTGCTGTCAGGTGTGAAAACTACCGAACTATCTGTACAATAAGTCACGGCTGCAAAATATTAACACGAATAATTTGCAGAAGAATGGAAAAACTGGTAGAAGCCGAGCTCGGGGAACAGCAGTTTGGATTTCGGAGAAATGTAGGAACATGCGAGACAATACTGACCCTAAGACTTCTCAAAGAAGATAGCTTAAGGAAAGGCAAATCTACGTTTATAGCATTTGTAGACTTAGAGAAAGCTTTTGACGATGTTGACTGCAACAATCTCTTTCAATTTCTAAAGGTGCCAGGGATAAAATACAGAGAATATGGAAGGCTGTTTGCAAACTGTACAGAAAGCAGATGGCAGTTATAAGAGTCGAGGGGCACGAAAGGGAAGTAGTGGTTGAGAAGGGTGTGAGACGCGTTTGTTGTCTAACGTCTATGTTATTCAATCTGTATACTGAGCAAGCAGTAAAGGAAACAAAAGAAGAATTTGGAGCAGGAATTAAAGTTCAGGGAGAAGAAATAAATACTTTGAGAATTTGGCGATGACATTATAGTTCTATCGGTGACAGCAAGTAACCTGAAAGAGCAGTTGAACAGAATGGACAGTGTTTTGAAAGGAGGATAAAGATGAACATCAACAAAAAGAAAACAAGGATAATGGAATATAGTCGAATTAAAGCAAGTGATGCCGAGGGAATTAGATTAGGAAATGAGACACTTAAAGTAGTAAATGAGTTTTGTTATTTGGGAAGCAAAATAACCGATGTTGTTTGAAATAGGCAGTATATAAAATGTAGACTGACAATGGCAAGAAAAGCGTTTCTCAAGGGAAATTTGTTAACATCGAGTACAGATTTAAGTGTGATGCAGTTCTTTCTTAAATAATTTGTATGGAGCGTAGCCATGTATGGAAGTGAAACATGGACGATAAACAGTTTAGACAAAAAGAGAATAGCATCTCTTGAGATGTGGTGCTACAGAATAATGCTGAATATTAGATGGGTAGATAAGGTAACTAATGATGTGGTACTGAATAGAATTGGGGAGAAGAGAAATTTGTGGTACAACCTGACTAGAAGAAGGAATTGGCTGGTGGGACACATTCTGAGGCATCAAGGGGTCACTGATTCATTACCGGCGGGGAGCGTGGGGGAGGTGGGGGGGGGGGGGTGTAAATATCGTAGAGGGAGACCAAGAGATGAATATAGTAAGCAGATTCAGAAGGATGTAGGTCGCAGTAGTTACTCGGAGATGAAGAGGCTTGCACAGGATAGAGTAGCATGGAGAGCTGCATCAAACCAGTCTTTGGACTAAAGATCGCAACAATAACAACACGTAAGACGTGGAGCAAGAGTTCCAAGAATTTAGAGGTATTCTCGTAATCTAAATGATTGGCACAACGCTCTAGGTTACAAGCGTAGAAGGCAAGCAAAAGAAGCAAGGGGGGATACAGTTATGATTCCACAGAAAAATTCAATGAAGTAATCATTGAAAGCAGGAAGATGATGGCGTGCCCATGCAGCGGTATGACGAAATTTCTAGTGCCAGTAGACTGCGTCAGAGGGACGAATCCGGTGTGGTTAGTTATTCTGAGGCACGTAGTCAGGCGTGTGAAGGTTTAAGGAAATTTTAACTAGAGGAGGAAGAGAGAATAAAGGAGGGAGATGGAGATATGATTAATAAACCAATTAGCCCAGTTAAAGTGAGATGTGAGGAAATGGAGAGTTATCACTAAAGTAAATGCTGCAAACGATATAATTCCATTCGCAGAGTCTGAACCTTTTACCTTTTAACAGTTCCAATAAAAATTTAATTTTGAGTTAGGTAAACATGCTGTCAAGACTAGTAGCAGAGTAAACTGCAGTTGCGTGTAGTGCTCAGAATGGAAATATTACTGTTGTTTGGTTTTGAGATCACACTTTCAGATGCTACGTCAGGAAAACAAAATCGTTGCAAAGTCGCGCTGCTTCACAGACTGGAACTAATTCCCAAATAAACTAACGTAAAGAGAACATTCTATGTAAGCATAGGAAAGATGGGTGTAGGGTCGCTACAGTACCACTTTCTACACAAGCTCACCAAGTATCCAGGGCTACATCTCACTGCCCATTGTGTGATGTTATAGCGCTCTCAGTCTTTCTCCTGGGCATCTAGGATCGGTATTCGAGCCAGTTGCCTTGCTTTCCGGTCCTGGTGACAAGGGACTGCATGACACTCGGATTATAGAAATTTTTATATTTATGATGCGTGAAATTCAGAACTTAAATATTAATCCCCCAAAACAGTACGATGCAACTCTCAACAGTTCTCCAGAAAATCGGCATTTGAAGTTGCCCGATTGTCTTTAAAAAGTTAAAGCAAGGTCAGTTCTTTCGAAAGGTCATGTGGCTCTGTGGTAGAACTCTTACCTACCATGTGTGTGCCACGAGTCGGATTCCCATCTCTATCATAATTTTAAGCGAAGGTGCTACTTCCACGAACATTTATATGAAGTGAAAAATGTGTAAGAATGAAAAAGAATTCAATTTGTAAGGTTTTTCTTAATTTGGTAATTTGAATGATCTTTTATAAAAGATCAGTAATTTTTGTTTGTTATTAAAATTGAATTTTTGTGTGCAATGTGCAATTATAAATAAAAATAACAATTATATATCTGTTAATTAGCATGTACTTGATGAACTGTACATTTAAATGACGCAGGTATTCGAACTGAAAGGTAAGAAACGAAGAAGTAATGGCCAAAACGAGACTCGAACCAGGGGCTACCAGTCTTGAATGCCACTAATTTCCTTACATCTACACATATTTTGAATTTCATTGAAATGCTAGTAGAACATGCACCTTTGTTTAAAAATTTGCATCCCATAGGAATCGAATTTAAAGCCCCTATATAATAGGTGAGAATTCTACCACAGTCACACGTCCTATCGAGAAAAATCGACCTTCCTTTAGAATATTAAAGACAGTGAGAAAACTTCAAAGTCGATTTTCTCTTGCTACGGTCGCAGGTTCGAATCCTGCCTCGGGCATGGATGTGTGTGATGTCCTTAGGTTAGTTAGGTTTAAGTAGTTCTAAGTTCTAGGGGACTGATGACCATAGATGTTAAGTCCCATAGTGCTCAGAGCCATTTGAACCATTTTTTTTATTTTCTCTAGAAGTTTTGAGAGCTGCAACGAACTAATTTGGGAGGTTTAATATTTGAATTCTGTACTTTACACACCATAGATACAAAATATATAAAAAATCCAATTGCCGTGTGGTCCTCTTGCTACTCATCCAGAGGAACAGTGTACCTATTGACGTTTCGGCCTCGTGACTATGGGGGAGAAAGAATGACGTGAAGCCTTTCGTGTGTATGTCACTGTGTTGTATGCAAATCTCAGTATTGTATGCTAACCTCTCTGTTCGGCATCGAAGCATATTGAGAGCATATTTGCCAACCTCTCATTAAGTCGTTCCGTGTAACCTTTCGTCTGTTGCCATTAGGCAGTTTTCATGCTGTGGCTGACGTCACATTATGAAATTATCCTTGATACTAGTCTCGACTTGAAAACATTTTCACGATCAGAGATCATCAAAGGGGGTTGCCACGCTTCACAATCATGTTTTGAGATCACACTTTCAGATGCTACGTCAGGAAAACAAAATCGTTGCAAAGTCGCGCTGCTTCACAGACTGGAACTAATTCCCAAATAAACTAACGTAAAGAGAACACTCTATGTAAGTATAGGAAAGATGGGTGTAGGGTCGCTACAGTACCACTTTTTACACAAGCTCACCAAGTATCCAGGGCTACATCTCACTGCCCATTGTGTGATGTTATAGCGCTCTCAGTCTTTCTCCTGGGCATCTAGGATCGGTATTCGAGCCAGTTGCCTTGCTTTCCGGTCCTGGTGACAAGGGACTGCATGACACTCGGATTATAGAAATTTTTATATTTATGATGCGTGAAATTCAGAACTTAAATATTAATCCCCCAAAACAGTACGATGCAACTCTCAACAGTTCTCCAGAAAATCGGCATTTGAAGTTGCCCGATTATCTTTAAAAAGTTAAAGCAAGGTCAGTTCTTGAAGACTCTATGCCGAATCAGACGTAGGTATCACTCATCAGGTCTCTACTGATTCATCAGATGCTATGTGAGTGACTATAAGGAACGCCAACACCGGAAGCACATGCTGAAATTACCTCTGGAGCATTTGGTACCAGTCCCGCCTTTTGCAGCACCATTCCATCATACTGGAATCAACCAATCTGGCGAGTTTCCGAGCTTTTGCAGTCATCACTGCATTGTTAACAGCGAACCGGGTGAGCTACTCACTGCAGACTATTATCCAGAGATTAAAGTTTGTCGGAAACTCGCCAGATTGGTTGATTCCAGTATGATGGAATGGTGCTGCAAAAGGCGGGACTGGTACCAAATGCTCCATAGGTAATTTCAGCATGTGCTTCCGGTGTTGGCGTTCCTTATAGTCACTCACATAGCATCTGATGAATCAGTAGAGACCTGATGAGTGATACCTACGTCTGATTCGGCATAGAGTCTTCAAGAATCTCAGTTGACCAGATGTTGGAGACTCATGTAAATACTTTAGAATCGCTGGCCAAAGATGAGCTTGGATGACGAGCTACCATTTCTGCCTAGTGGATCATAGTTCCTCTTGTAAAATGATCCTTTTAAGAATTGGGATAATCCTTTGTTCGGAACCTCTTCTTCAAGACCTCTTTGGTTTTCAGCAATGCTCGATCCTTGCTCTGTTCTGCAGAAATGTCATTAGATTCAGTGTGATGATTGAGACATTGTTCATGTTGCTGCATTGTGCCAAAGGATTCCTTGTAAGGCAGTCAGCGTGCTTGTGTTTCCCCATTTCTGTATACCACTGTGACGCCATAGTCATGAGGCATCAGTACCGATTCGCCAGTTAATCTGACAGATCCTTCAAGATAGTCAGCCAATATTGAAAATTATGATCCGTCACAGTGGTGAATGATTTACCAAATAAATATGGCTGGAACTTGCTGATGGCCCGAACAACCGCAAGGCACTCTTCCTCAGTTGTAGAGTATTTCATTTCAGCTGTAGAGAGTACTCCGGAAGAATAAGCAAACAACTTCTCAGCACCTTCCTGAATTTGTACTAGAACTGGCCCTATCCCAAAACCGCTAGTGTCTGTGTGAAATTCCTTCTCAGCTATCTTGTCATACAATACTAGAACTGGAGAAGATGTTATTCCTCCTTAAGTACGAGGAAAGATCTGTCTTACACTTCGTTTCAGAAAAATATGGCGGCTACATAATACAGTTCTTACAGGAAATGTGCCTTGATATAGAAATCTTTCTCGATCGCAGGTAGTGTGAGCACATTTAAAAAAAAAAAACATCTAAAGAGTCAGAAAATTCTGTGGCTGCTCTTGCTTTCTATGTACTGGGATGGACTCCATCGCCACAAGGGGCAATTTTTCAGATTTAGGCAGTGACCTTACCCTGCACGTACTGTAACAAGATTGTCAGATAGCTAAGATGTTCTTCAGATGACGCCGAGAAAACGATAGCGTCGCTAAGGCGGAAAAGACATATTATCGATTTAAGGTCTTCAAGTAGGGTGTCTGTCATAAGTTCGATGGTGGCTGCAGCATTACACGGTCCAAATGCCAGAACTTCAAACTCATAGGGCCATTAGGAGCTATGAAGTCAATCTTTTTCTAGTCTGCCCTGTCTGCTTAGATTTGCCAGTAGCCTTTCTTTACATCCATAGTTCAGCGATACCTTGCTTCCTTCAAGCAATCTAGGGTGTTGTCAATCGAAAAGGGCCAGGCTATTTGCCATGTGCCTGCTCATTTAATTTGAGAATTATATTCAACTAAGAGGATAATTCAGAGGAGAATATTACAACAATAGGATACAAAAGTAGACTGGACTGCAGAGACTGTATGTATTGACTCTAACTTCAGTCTTAACTAGATTTAATAGTGGGAAGGTCTTATTTTCGTTTGTTTTCTGAGACTGCTCGGGAACAGGATGCACACAGGATTTGGGACAGGCAAGGAAGTGTCCATCGTAAAGAAAAAGTGGGCCCGAGCAGCCAGCAGGGACTACAGCATTCACAGAAAACCTGGAAGGAAGCGTGAGATGCTGTCAGTGTGAAAGATGCATCACTAGGCGAGTCATCGGGGGACCAGAGCTATTGTTCATTTGTGATGCATCTCCAGCCTAGTGGCCAAGCTTTTCTGCGGGAAAGAGGAAAGAACTTTCATTAGGGGGACGCCAGCGCTCTACCAGGTTCAGAATAGTGTTTTGAGCGCATAATAACCTTGAGTTTTCCAAAAGGAACATAGTGTGCCACAAAATATGAGCGTAGCCTTGATCTATTTTTTATTTTTATTTTGTTAGGTCCTGCGATGCAAGGCTAGCTGCTGAATACAGACACGTGTGATTAATAAATATGCTTGTGACTGCAGGAGGATGGATTGTAAGGAGAGGCTTCTGGGAAACGAGGGGTAGGTTGACCCCTGGAAGGATTTTTGTGGAAGAAGCAATTATGCCATAGGTGGACTCAGAGTTCTTAAACAAAGATTGGCGGCCAAGTCTTGCTCAGTAGGAAGGAAAGATCAGGTTGTACATTTCAGATAGAGAATTAAGAGTTTTGTACAAATCTTGGTGCTGAATGAATCTCTGTGAGCTGTGGTCTTCTCTCGAGAAGCTGATCAGTGGTCCAGAGCTTGTGGCTGCAGGTGCATTAACTTCACCCTGTACTTCAAACCATGTCATGACAGCAGCTCTCTGCATGCAGATAATTTATGGTGGGCATTATTATCAGCAGCAGCACCTTAGGACTATCCATGATCAGAATTTAGTTAGGTCATTGCAGATATCTCTACTAGTGCATTGGTAGATGCATGCGCTTTTCAGTCTAACAGTCAGGCAAACAGTCACCGTATTTGCACCGTATATGCTTACTTTCGCGTGTAATTTCAGAACGTCAGTTGCGACTATAGAGCACGATCTCAAGCAGCTGAAGTAACTCTGCGAACCAGCAGGTTCACTTGGTTTAAAGCATTAAGTGCAAAATTAATGTGTTCATTTAAAACTTGTTTCTGTTGACACCTTCAACTAATCACATTTTCAATATTACGCAATTCTCCACTTTAGGATCCACAGCTAGAACCGTAACATATCATCGCATTAGTTAATCCGTTTGTGCACAGTAATTGAGCTTGGATCCTTAAGGTGTGTCCGTCTCGTAATTAATTTCTGAGTCAGGTTAAAAGTTTCATATTCACACTGCATTCTACATAAATTGGTGGACTCTGCCTTGATCATCATTCATGTTTATTGTAAATGATCTGGGGCCGGCCGGTATGGCCGTGCGGTTCTAGGCGCTTCAGTCTGGAACCGCGTGAACGCTACGGTCGCAGGTTCGAATCCTGCCTCGGGCATGGATGTGTGTGATGTCCTTAGGTTAGTTAGGTTTAAGTAGTTCTAAGTTCTAGGGGACTGATGACCTCAGCAGTTAAGTCCCATAGTGCTCAGAGCCATTTGAACCATTTTAAATGATCTGGCAAGGGTAAATACTTATAACCATGAAACTTTGTAGTTCTTTGTTGATGCGAATAAATAACAGATGTGATTTTATTATCAATTTCGTGTCTACTGTTTCGTGGACTCTGTTCCGCGTGTGATTACTTATGTTTTGATGAGTCATGTGTTCTACTGTTGTGAGTTATGGTAAGCTATGATAAGGGAAGACATCAGTTATCATGAGATTCCGTTGGTCATGTTTCTCACTGCAGTCGCTATCCAATTTTCAATGAGAACAGAAAGCAAGATGCGCCTTGAACTTGAGTAGGCAAAAACCGAAACATTTTTCATCGTGGAACAGAATAAAATTACAAGGACTGTATTCAGGAGGGAGCTGTTGATTTTTCTCGTGAATCAGCGAACTCTTGTTGGTAGCGATAATGAGAGTAATATGACAGATAGCATGTGGGTAGGGAAGAAGGAAAATAAAGTCAGCAGTAGCAGCATCAAAGGGGGGGGACAATTCTGCAGCATGACACGCAGAATCGGTAATAACAATTAGCAACTGTAGAGAAGTAGAGAGAGAGAGAGGCTGATGATGCCAGTGTATACGGTACTCCATTTTGTTCACGTGCATCTTCACGAGACAGATGCAATGAGCCTGGAGGTGACAGTTTTGAGATCACAGATTTTGTGAAGCAAATGAGGAAAGAATTCAAGAAAATGGGAGAAAAAACGAAATGATGTGAAGAAAATAACATTAAAGACGAAGGAAAGTAGATAATTGGCAGAAGGAACTAAGAAATAGGTCAGGAAACACAGAACGAAACACAAGAACCGAAGAACACAGTAACAGGGCTGAAAGGACAATGCAGAAAGACAGTAAAGAAATGTCGTGTGGCGATAAAGAAAATATCCAGTAGAGTTGGAAACATAGAGCATGGACTGGGGTAACTCTAGCATTACAGCAGTGTCAGTCGAAATTGCAGGAGGATCAAGAATAAACAGAGAAATGGCTTGATAAGAAGGAGTAATGAGTTGGGAAGTTTGAGGAGCGTGTCCACAAAATATTAGAGGAAGCAACAAATGTGTCAGAAGTTCAGAAGCGTGAGAAAATTGTAGTAGAAATCCGCAAACTTGGTGCAGGGTCTGATATAACGACCCCAACATGAGTTGCAAAAACTGAGGAGCTACAGAAACTTCTCGCATTCATGAACTGTCAACAAACCACCAGCGCATGTCAGTACAGGAGAATCGAAAAGATGCTTAAGAATTATAGCAGTCTGAGATGGAATGTGCGTTAGGTGAAGAATCACATTCGAGTGAATCACACAGTTGTGTGCCACTAAGCAATAGTCACACGTGAGGTGGAAGAGAATTCAGCTATGAACATAGCAACAGTGGGAACTCACATGGTGATGCTAGGCAGGATGAAGCAAGGAGAATGGAAACAACAGTCAGGGTGTGTGTAAGTGGGGAGGAATCGTTGAATTTCAACATTTTCGCCAAATATGGCACTTTCAGAATTACAAAGACAACATACACATGCTTAACCCCAACACGTGGATTTCGCAGTTTCATTGGTCGTTACCACTGTCATAGCCATTAGTATACAAATTAGAATTTGTATGTAGAGACTTCAAAGGAACCGTAGCAGAAAAGGTGAGAGGATTTGCTGCCAGTTCTCATCCTAAAAGAATTTTAGAGGCGTGTTCTTGGCGAACTACTGGTCATGTAAGTCACAAGAAATAATAAAATGTAAGGAGATAATATACAAATATAATGCTGGGTACCATTTCAGAAAACCAGAAAAGTTCTTAGATGCCAAGGAAAAGAAAAATAAATTTTTAGATATTCCTTGCACTCCAAGGAAGATTGCCTGATACTGGTACATAAATTAACCAACATTTTCTGGTGTGGATATGCAACAACATAGAAACATTTTAAACATAATTTGTGAATTGGAGTTTGCATTCGACGAACACAATAGTAGCGAGAGAAGAAACTTCCTGGCAGATTAAAACTGTGTACCCGACCGAGACTCGAACTCGGGACCTTTGCCTTTCGCGGGCAAGTGCTCTACCAACTGAGCTACCGAAGCACGACTCACGCCCGGTACTCACAGTTAGCTGTGAGTACCGGGCGTGAGTCGTGCTTCGGTAGCTCAGTTGGTAGAGCATTTGCCCGCGAAAGGCAAAGGTCCCGAGTTCGAGTCTCGGTCGGGCACACAGTTTTAATCTGCCAGGAAGTTTCATATCAGCGCACACTCCGCTGCAGAGTGAAAATCTCATTCTGGAGTAGCGAGAGAAGTTGAAACCAGGAGAGTAACTTCAAAAGATCTCCAGTCACCATTACAATAATAATTACAATACAAGGAACAGATCTTTGGAAGGTGATAATCAGTTCCATGTTATGTCAGAAGGAGGATATCATATGTGGAATTACGGACAACAGATGGGTAGTTGGAAAAACTACCAGAACCATGATACTAGGCAGGAATTCACGCATAACGGAGCAACTGGCGATGTAAATAGAGAACAGGACTAAATTAGGTCTCCAAGTCCACGAATTAACTCGCGTGGAAAGAACCCATCACGACAAAGACTAACCGAAGATGCTGGAGAGGCTACATTTACAGCCACCACACAAAACAGAAGCAGCCAAATAAACATGAGGCAGGGAGAAAGAGATAGGAGAGAGCCGATAAGTAGGAAAGGGTGAGAGATAACCAGGTGTGACAGAAAGTCCTTCTTAAATGAACGCGACTTTCCACTAAGAGGCAGGGACTATGACACAAATTCTTCTCTGTGTACAATAGGCCATTATGAATTAGAAGAATTGCCCACCCGAATGCATTTGAATTAGAGACTCTCAAGTAAAAGAGACCAGCTGGTGGGCACCGCATCAGCCACGTCAAGTCATTCTTGGAATAGGCAAAAATAGAAGCTATAAAAGTAGGTGAAGCAGCAAATGCAAGAGAAGTTTTGGAAGAGGAAACTGTTCTACTATATGAGCTCAAACAAAAATGGAAACAACATTAATACATAACATGTGTATAGATCCTGTGTCGAATAGCGGCATTTCGGCGAGAATTACAAGAAAATGCAACTGTAAAATTGTTTGTCGTACCTTGGAGTGCCAATGTCCTTAGAAGGAAAGAGTTGTGTAATTCAGTATAAAGTATACATGTTTGCTGAGACGCACCGAAGTCTAGCATATATTAGTCTGTATTATGAATATCACAGATACATGATTCCTTGGACATAGCGATGTTGAGATGCATTATGAGCTGGAATTATAGCGTGTGTTGGGTGACTGTTGCTTGGGAAAATGGATGCTGATATTTTAGAGGCATATTATATTTCCAGGATTATTATGATTGTCCTTTACTTGTTGGATGTGTTAAGTGTTTCTGTACTTCATCTGTGCCAACAAAGTGTTGGAGATGACTATTTGAAGTCTGTGCGCCTAGGTCCTGCCCGGAGATGCGCGTGGATGTTGATTTAAGTTGGTTTTTGTGACAGTGTAGTTGTTCGATGCCAGACAACGTTTCAACGAAATGATTGCTGAGTTTTGATTTTATGGGAGGACAAATGATGCACGTTCTGGGAGAAAAGGAAGGTATCTTGACTTACTAGGGATGTCAAGAAGATTCACGATTACGGTGATATCTGTAGTACATTTAGACGCACATCAGTTTGCGACAATCCAATTTCCAACTACGCTGTGTGACGACATGGAGCGTGCTGGTTACTAGAGGTTTTTTGTTTGCTGTTTAACACCATGTAGCACAGTGAGAAGGCAGCACAGATGGTAAATAATATGAAACAGAGAGATGATAAAGATAGATTTTTGAGCATGATGGATTAGCCAATTTAACGAGAAGAATAAAATAAGGCTGTGATTACACTCTTATAAAGGTACGTACTTCATGTGGTTTACAGAGTAACACAGTGAACATTTCAGCTCGTTTTCACATGAGATTTTGAAAGGTATAGTTACTTGATGTGCCTAATAATAAGTTGCTAAATATCATTTTCCACGCGGCGAGATTTTTGTTGACAGCTAAAATTTGTAGTGTATGAAACTCTGGTAAAGAGGAATTGTAGGAAGGAGAAATGATCAACGATGACAGCAGGATACGAAAGGGTAGTACCACCAAGGGCAGACATCTCAGTTTATATACCATGGTGTCAAATGTTATAATTACTAATAATTCTACCTCTCAGTTTACTTGCACGATCTAGATAACTAAATGGATTCAGTGCGTTTGCAAATAATTAGAATTGGTGCACTTAAAGCATGGCATGAGCGGAAGATGTGGACTGAAAAAAAAAGTGTGTGAAATCTTATGGGACTTAACTGCTAAGGTCATCAGTTCCTAAGGTTACACACTACTTAACCTAAAATATCCTACGGACAAACACACACACACACATGCCCGAGGGAGGACTCGAACCTCCGCCGGGACCAGCCGCACAGGCCATGACTGCAGCGCCTTTTTTTTTTAATCTCATTTTGTTCGTTTTCGTTCGTTGTATCTGCTCTAGGCGGACGTCGAAAGACACCTGTTTCAGTTCATTGTTGATCCTTTAACTCAGTTTTTTTTATTTTTTTATTACAGAGGGCAGCTGGCCCTTTGACCGAACACGCTGAGCTACCGTGCCGGCAACTTAAAGCATGCCATGAGCGGAAGATGTGGACTGAAAAAAAAATGTGTGTGAAATCTTATGGGACGCAACTGCTAAGGTCATCAGTCCCTAAGCTTACACACTACTTAACCTAAAATATCCTAAGGACAAACATACACACCCATGCCCGAGGGAGGACTCGAAATTCCGCCGGGACCAGCCGCACAGGCCATGACTGCAGCGCCCTAGACCGCTCGGCTAATCCCTCGCGGCAAGATGTGGACTAACACTAGTCAACTAATATAACACTCTAACCTTAGACTAACCATACATCGATAAATATTAATGATGTACAAGAGATAGAATAAATGCGTTGCTCTAAGAGGCACTGATTGTCAGTTTGTTAATGCAACCTGATCAGCGCAAAGGACATTATCAGTAATGAAGTTGTCCCCGTCCACGTTGTGTATGGTCACCAGCAATCGTGAGACACGCTGTTGATAAATGTCATAACCTCACGGATGTGCTTTTGCCTCTAAGAACGCCGAAACGTTAATGCCTTCAAACGGCGCTTGCCGACCGTCCTCACAACAGCAGAGGCTCTGGTCCGTTTCGGGCCCCCAATCCTAACTGCCCCTTTTGCCGTCCTAACGGAACCGCCTTGGCCACGGCTCGACTGCTTCGATGAGTAACTAAATATTTGTTTATTTATTTAACCTTATCAGATTAGGGCCATCAGGCCCTCACTTACATCGGACCAGTGTTCCACACATACAGCATTTCACACATCAGAGTTATTCATGACAATAGTTTAAATAAGAAAATTAGATTACTCTAGTGGCAATATGAATAAAGAGTAATGACGAAGACCTAATAAAGTAAATGCTGGCAGTATTTTTACGACAGTGCTATACATACAAATTATGATAAAAGCAGTAATAATGACTGTAAAAGAAAGATGAAATAATAATGATAAACATGAGAAAAATTGTCAATAGTAATGAAGATTTGTGCAGATGTACATTAATATCTTGGTGTGTAAAGTAGATGTTTACTAGTATAGCGAGTTTTGGGGAAGGGAGATTTAAGGATGGGGAAAGAGGGAAGTAATGAGGTGAAGTGCATTCATGTACAGAGGAAGGCATTACTGTTGCCTAAGTAGATACGTCATTAACTGTTTTTTGAAGCCGGACATGTTTTTAAGTTATCTAACATAACGAGGGAGGTTATTCCAGAGTCGGGTCCCTGCACTGTAAAGGACTTGGAGAAGGTGACTGAGCGATACAGTGGAACAGAGAGCATTTTATTATGATGGGAACGTGTGTTTCTGTCATGTTGTTCAGACATGAGCGTTAAGGGCGAGGAGAGACATGAGGGACAGTGTACATTTATAAGGAAGTAGATGAGACAGAGTGTATGGAAATCTCTGCTTTTTTCTGCACGCAGCCAGGACAATTTTGCATATGCTGGTGAAATGTGATCAAAAAGTCGAACGTCACAGATATAGCGGACGCAGGCATTCATGACCAGTTCCAGACGTCACGAATTTTCCTGAGAGAGGCCTTGTAGGATAATATCGCTGTAGTCAATGATTGGGATTATAAGTGTTTGTACTAATTTCTTTTTCAGATCCAAAGGGAAGAGTTTTTTATATTTTTGTAGGGCATGAAGGGATGCTGATGCTTTTTTGCATATTGCAGTTATGTGCTCCGTCCAGTTTAGATTTTCATCTATCATTACTCCCAAACTCTTTGCTGAGGGAGAGAAGTTAATATCTGTTCCATTTAGGGCAAGAGATGGTACGGATTCCCGATGTTTTGGGCTAATGAGCTTAGAGTGACCAACAAGTTCCGCTTGGGTTTTAGATGGGTTTAGTTTTAGTCCTATGTCCTGTGCCCATTTTGATGGTGCATCGAGGTCAGTATTGAAATTTTCAATAGCTTTCTTAAGATTGGTTGGTTTCGCACTTAGATGCAACTGAAGGTCATCAGCATACAGTCTCACTTTGGAAAGAAACATTACAAAAAAGGAAATAGTAGCCTCTGCAATCACCATTCCGGCCCCATACGTGAATCAAATCCACATCATATAAGCATTACCTTATCAAAAGAAAATCTGCATATCACGCTACGAAATTAATTCAAGTGCATAAGAAAAATGAAACGTTAGCCTGGCTACAGCCATACGTACATCATTATGTGTGCTTTGTTAGCCTGGAGCTCAGATTTTCCACAGTCTTGTGATGCCTGCAAAAGGTTCCATCTGAGAATAACTCATGAATGTATTCTACTAAATATATTCTATTAAAACGCCGTTGAGAGGTATTCTCGAAACACATGTTCTTTCAGCTGGATGTATTTCGCATTTGCACTCTAAGCGCAACAGCTTTCATATCACGGAACATAGTCTTCCTTTAGCTGATGACGATAAGCGTTCGACACTACAGAAAAGGAAGTTCCTGAGTCGACTAGTGCTCTGACAGGTTGGTCGTTGATGATGACGTCCGTGAGATTTCCTGAAATCTTGGTGACTGTTATCAATGGAGGAACTGCTTCTGTGGTGTCTCAGCGCCATAGACGGTCGCATCGCTTAGTTTCATGAATTCGGCGGCTAGGCGAGCGCCCCGCGGCTGATACCTCTGCAAGGCGACAGGGAACGGTGTGATGTGCTGGAGAGCGATCTCGTCCTGGGTACGGCGATGAACTTCCGCTCATCAGGATCATTATAATTGTCTGCAGTTGAGTGGCGCGAATAGGTCTGTTATGATGGTTGACGTCTTGTAGCGTAATAATCGTCGAAAACTCGTTTACGTTCTCTGCAGCGGCGCACAACACGTCCAGGGCTTCCCCCGTGTGTTGGCCTCTTTCCACCAGATATCTGTTCTCCTTCGGAGCATTTCAGTTAGCAGAGGAGTTCGCTATACCTGCGTCGGTCGGGTTCTAGGTTGTCATTTGACAGCCGCGTCCATCTTTCATGGCTCGTTCGACTGGTGGTGGAAATTTGTGCCCAAGACTGATTCACTTTCCTTCAAAATTCTTTATTACCTCTTGACGTATAGCGTCTAGGTTCATAGGTGTTATCTCTTATGTAGTCGGTCCGACAATTCTGGCTACCATGAAAATCTGTATCTCTACTCTTACAGGGTGCCGTACAGGGAGGTGAAGTCATGTTGGTCTTCCGCAATTGCCATGGGGACCATATTCGACAGTCGGTCATATCTATTTTGTAGGAAATTTTTTACCAGAAGAGCTTGGTACATGCTTTATGCGTTTCCTTTCTTCAAATGTGAGATTTTATAGGCTCCTTTATACACGGATTGACAATATTACAAAGGGCTAAACAATTGTTCTTCTGCTAACCGAAATCACTGTTGATTTTCACCAAATATTTTTTTATACTTCGTCCCGGAATTTGTCCCAGCTACTGAGATTCTCATGGTTATTCTCGAACGATTGCCGTGCTGCATCATGCAAGTTAAAGAATATCGTTGCCAAACACATCATCTCAGCCCACCTCTTGTGTTTAATGACTCGGTCGAATCCTTCTTGCAGCCATTTTATCGGCTCCTGAACAGCTTCTCCGCAAAACACCGATGGATGCGTTATGTGCATCTGACTTAATAGTTGCTTGGAATCCATGGTTCTCCTGAATATACGGATCCCTCAAACGATGTACTTGTTTGTATTTGCGTTCCTGTGCATGTTGGCGATGGTTTTTACATTGTCTAATTAGAGCCACGGTGATGTAAATGTATTGCAGTACCTGGGGTCTCCACCAAATGTCACATGGTAACAAAAATCAACTCAAAATCTGAACGAAGAGTCGTCAAGAAATACAACACTTCGCACTCGAATGGGTTTATTACAAACACCAACGTAGAGCTAGAGCACGACTGGCCTGCTGGACGGAGAGTGCAGCTGTTTATGCAGACATCGAATATTCAATAATGCTGAAATATTTTATGTTTGTACAAACAACTGCTCCAGAATGCTGGTATTTTTACAAACATCGAATATTCCAGAACATACAAATATTACAAAGGTAAGAGATTTCAAAAACATTCTAGAAATGATCAATACTAAATAACGAATAATAGATGGTGGTCGGATTTGAACTGGCGATAAACAGCACAGCATATAATGATGTTAACCGCACTTCACGCAATATGCATTGTGCATGCTGGATCCTCCAGTGTGTACAGTTGCTGTCAGTACTGGAGACGAATGATGTGTTGCCCTGCCTATCACTGAAATAGGAAGGTCTCTCACCGGCATTAAAAAAGTTGCGGAATGGGAGGAGTTTAAAAATATCTTTGAACAATAAAATACATATCTGTTCTCGGGAGAACTATATATGAGTATCATAAGCGGCTTAAAAGCTGTCTGATTCGTCTATTTCCAAAAAAGGGGCATGGCTTAAGAAGGAGTTGAAAATGTGATTGGACGAGATGATACAGCAGTAAAGTACTGAGCCGTTATTAGGAAAGCCAATTTTTGTGTTGGTTTGGATGTTTTCTGATTGGTCTACTTCCAAGAAGAGTTTTGGCTTAGCAGAGGAGAGGATGAGAGAGGGAAATTGGTGTAGCTTAGGAAGGGTGAAGAGAGAGGGGTCGAGATGGGGATATGAAGGGAGAGGGGCAGAGCAGGTATGAGGGGAGATGGGAGGGTTGGGAGGTGGTAAAGATAAGTGAGAGGGGAGGGATTTCATGGTCATATTTTGTGAAAACGGCACTTTACTCTCGTTCTAACAACGTATCCCGCCCAAAAATATCACCTGCAAATCCACAGCACTGCAATCTACCGAAGACTTATATTCATAGAAGCAACTACATATCTGAGAGTATTGTGACAGTTGGTGCAATGAGACTAAGTGCAGACAGTTGAAACAGATTTGATTACCAATGAGGTATCATTTACCAATTAGATGAGCTGGACTCTTACAGGCAGATTAGTCAAAATTCTAACCGATATGCCCGTACTCTTCATATTGGTTGGTTGATGTGAGGGAGGGAACCAAACAGCGAGGTCATCGACTCCATCAGATTAGGGAAAGATGGGGAAGGAAGTCGGCCTTGCCTTTTCAAAGGAACCATCCCGACATTTTCCTGAAGCGATTTGGGGAAATCACGGAAAATCTAGATCAGAATGGCCGAACGTGGGTTTTTGACAGACTTCCGAATGCGAGTCCAGTGTGCTAACCATTGCGCCACCTCTCTCTGTCTATTAATATTTAATGCTCCTCATTCATTTGACCATACACTCTTAAAACAGTTAATAACGATGAATGTGGCATCCAGATAATCCAATAGACATCTAGGGGCTATCCTACTCGCAATTGATTCACGTTTGCTACTGTGCATCCGAAGAAATATTTGTGTAACAACTATGTCATTACACCAAGGGTTAAACTCTCACGTTAATCAGTAAATAGCCCATGTAGTTTGGGGATATCTCATCAAAACTGCATTTTTTCTCGTAACCTGCCGCACTAAGCACAACAGTGAACCAGCGGACGTCCATAATCCCCTACTAGTCACGTTTAATAAGCTAAGCTTGTGGAGTTCAGGATCGATTTCTTTGTAAGCGTGATAAAGGTTGAACAGAGAACGTATGAAATAAGTTAAACCAGTATATTCTTTAATCTTTTCCTCTGCAGTGGGGTATAATCTGATATGAAACTTCTTTACAGATTAAAACTGTGTGCGATACCGGGAGTCGAATCCAGGACCTTAACCCTTCGCTAGCAAGCGTCTTTTAATATACTCCTCACTGCTCGCATCGCATCTAACGTCTTCACAGGCAACAACAACAAACCATTTTCATGCATCTCTACTTTTTTTTTAAATTTCAGTCATTCGCGGTACTCGTTATTCTCATAGACATTCATGACACTAATGACACTCTGACTGTTTATATTGCACTTGTTATAGATATATTCACCCGAATGTTCCTCAGGCATATTAACGGAATCATCCTCCATCTTGGTGTATCGCAATACCAGGGAAAAGCCAGAGACCAATGACTCATTGTACGATGTTACATTTGAAAGTACACAAAAAAGGTTAACGTAAATGACGCGAATTTTCTACCACCGCTTAGATACACGACTTCACAAGCGATTAGCATTATAGTGCTTCATAATATCTCCTATTTTTAAAATTCATTGTAAGCGCAGTTCCGCAGGCTACAGTGAGAGATTCTAAACACCTTGGCGAGGAACTAAAGATGGTCTCAATATGTTGTGTGAACCACGTTCGACACCGTTAGTACACCAGCGTGTGCCAGACATGTTCAATAGGCAATGTGATCAAACTGCATTCAATAAATATGAGTCGAGGACATACATCGTATCCAGCAGCATCCGAAACCCTTACTCTTGGTGTTTGTATGATAGTCTGCTAAAAAACGCAGTCTGTATGATTGCAGGCAACACAACAGTGTCTACGATAAATGTTGTCATAATCATAGTAGAGGATCAAGTGGAACGCATTCATAAATAATAAATTTTTCCTCCCAGCATGCCAACGACGATGTTCATGTGACACAACTTCTGCAGTACTCTAACGTCGAGTCAACGCTGTTGTCGAAGTGCACGATGCTCTGTTATGCTCTTACGGATAAAAGATGACGGCCATCCCATGTAGGGATCACATTACATGGAAGTAACGGCTCATCTGCCAAATCCGACTCCGGCCATCCTGATTTAGTTTTTACGTAACTTTCCTAAACCGCCCCAGGCGAATGCTGGTGTGGATCCTTTGAAAGGGCACGGCCGGTTTCCTTCCCCGTCCTTGAAACAGTCAAAAACATGTGCTCTTTTTTATGATCTCGATATAGTTGGAACGTTAAACCTTAATCTTTTTCCTTACTGCCTTCATTTCCTATTTTGTCTTGGCCTATACTTTCACCGGCTGCTAGTGTCACTGCGTTTCATTATGTGCTAGAATATTTGTTATGTAGAAAAGGGGGCTTAAACTGTGGTTCCTTCATTTAGATTTAGCACGTAAATAATGTCTGTGACCCAGTTAAAGTGGCAGCCAAGAAAGGAGCAGCTACTGTTTCATGAGGATAAAAACTGAACCCGATACAATCTTCTCAGCCTCTTTCCCTTTCATTAAGCACAGTGTTCTTAGAACAAGCTATCTTGGCAGCTCGCCTACAGCTGATAACATCTGGAGTAGCGGCTTGGATAGCACTTCTTGTTAGCCCGTGAGGACCCACTTAGGTGGAGGCGTCATTGTCTTTTATTGACATCAAAATCCCGCTACTAGTTCCATCTTGTATCGTTTAGCGGCAGCATTGATCGCAGATTAATAATCAAGTTGAAGATTCTTGCCAAAAGGAGCTTCATTCAACATGGCGCAACTGGAAAAAAGAATCTGTGATAATAATTTAAGAAATTTCTTGTTGATGCAAGTATAATCTTTCCCCATACTTCGTCTAGAAGCTGGTATATCTCCTCACACTCATATGGTGAACCGTTGGTTAATTTACCCCACGGCATTGCCTACATTTTACAGCTGTGCTACAGCATTCGCTGATTCCTGCATCCGATACGTCAAAAGGCTCTGCTATGCAGGGATCGTAAATTCCCATTGTAAACTTCGAGGACTTATAGAAGGGAGTGAGTACATATTCTGAACACAAACCCGTATCCGGAAACGTTATCCAAAGACGCTACAGTGTCAGAGTTACGGGCGCTGTCGCTTGTAAATGTATTTACATACAGAGTGGTTCCGTGGTTATATTACCAACCGTGGTCATAGAGAAGGATAAATGTGTCAGTTTGAGGTGAGGGTCCGTCTACCGGAAATGAACGAGTCGAAAGTTATAAGCGAAAACTGTTCTCACACCTTTGACAGCGGAATACATGTACTGCTACTACTGTTGCTAAGATTGTAGCGTGGGCAACTTTCAGAGGTTATACACTTGACTCGCATTTGGGAGGACGACGGTTCAATCCCGCATTCGGCCGTCCTGCTTTAGGTTTTCCGTGATTTTCCTAAATCGCTTCAGGTAAATGCCGGTGGGATTCCTTTGAAAGGGCACGGCCGACTTCTCGACTTCCTTCCCCGTCCTTCCCTAATTCAATGAGACCGATGACCTCGATGTTTGGTCTCTTCCCCCAAACAATCCAATCGAATCCTTAAGAGCTATGAGCAAATGTTCGTCTTCGCTACTGTGAAACACACCTCCTCCACTGAAGAAATGCTCATAGCTCTTAAGGAATGCGTTTTAGAGTGTATGTTTATTGGATATTTTTTCTTGTGTTGGTCCATGCTACCACCTCTGAACGTTGCCTACCCTAAAACAGTAGCAGTACATGTATTCCACTGTCAGAGGTATCAGAACAGTTTTCGATAGTAACTTTCGGCTCGTTCGTTTCAGGTACAGCGACTCTTAAGTCAAATTGATACATTTAACCCTCTACATTATCCTAGAATGTTCGTAATATCATCACGGAATCACTCTTCGTGCACTGATAAGCCAAAACATTATGACTACTGCCCACCGCGAGGCTGGATGCCGCCTGGTGGCATTGCGCACACGTGATGCGCAAACAAAATTACGTAAGCGGAGCAGAAACGGATAGGGGATCACCCTAGAGAAGATTAGGCTGCAAATGAGGAAATTCGTCGACATAAGCGACTTTGACAAAGAGCATTATTATTATTAGGCAGAGCTTGTGAACGAATATCTTGATAACGGTGAAGCTGGCCGATTGTTCACATTCTACTGTCGTGAGCATCTACGGAAAGAGGTAGAAGGTCAGTGAAGCTACCGCTAGGTCCTAAACATTTGGAAGTTCACGACTCTTCACAAATGCTTCAAATGGCTCTGAGCACTGTGGCACTTAACATCTGAGGTCATCAGTCCCCTAGAACGTAGAACTACTTAAACCTAACTAACCTATGGACAACACACACATCTATGCCCGAGGCAGGATTCTAACCGGCGGCCGTAGCGGTCGCGCGGTTCCAGACTGAAGCGCCTAGAACCGCTCGGCCACACCGGCCGGCACTCTGCACAGAATGTAGTGTTCGGAGGCTTGTCTGCTCTGTAAAGTAGGATGGATGGTGATCTGTTGCATCTCTTTCGAGCACAATGCTGGTGCACGCACAAGTGTTTCGGAGCACACTGTTCATCGTACATTGTTGAACATGGAGCTCCGCGGCATACCAGCCGTACGTGTTCACATGTTGACCCAACGACATCGCCAATGACGATTGCAGTGGGCACTGGACCATCAGGATTCGACAATCGATCAATTACAACTTGTCGGTTCTTCGGGTGAATCACATCTTTGCTACTCTAGGTCGAAGATCGTCTCCACAAACGCCGTCATCGAAGTGAACAACGGCTCGAAACGTGCAGCACGTCGCGGACGCAGGCTGATGGAAGCAATATTATGCCATGGGAGGCATTCTCCTGCTCATGAATGGGACCTGTGGTAGTAATCTAAGACACGCTGACTTTTTACAAACCACCTGCATCCCGTCATGCCTGATGTCTTCTTCGACGGCGATATCTTTCAGCAGTATGATTGTCCATGTCTCGGAACCAAAACTACGCTACAGTGGTTTGAGGAGCCTTTTAGCGAACCCACATTAATGTCTCGGCGACCAAATTCGCCTAATGTAATTTCTATGGAACCCATCTGGGTCGCTATTTGGCGCCATCGCCGTGTACGCACATCAGCGGCCCGAGATTTACGCGAATAAGCCTACATGACCCGAGCGTAGGCATCTAATGTCACATACCTTTATTAAACAGGTAGTCATGATGTTTTCGCGCAACAGTGTATATACAAAGTTGCAGGGGCCGATGCCTATAACTTTGACGTTCTTTAGTGTCGTTGGATGACGTTTCCGGACACGGGTTCCTGTTCAAAACATTATGTACTCACTTCCCTCTACAAGTTCCAGAACTTTTAAATGGAAATTTCCGAACACCCCCTGTAGAATATCGTCCCCTAGTTGGCTGTTGTCCTCCCTTTACGTCTTCCTATTCTTTTACGTTGTCGTCTTTCAGAAGGGAAATACACTATTGGCCATTAATATTGCTACACCAAGAAGAAATGCAGATGATAAACGGGCATTCATTGGAAAAATATATCATACTAGAACTGACATGTGATTACATTTTCACCCAATTTGGGTCCATAGATCCTGAGAAATCAGTACCCAGAACAACCACCTCTGGCCGTAATAACGGCCTTGATACGCCTGGGCATTGAGTCAAACAGAGCTTGCATGGCGTGTACAGGTACAGCTGCCCATGCAGCTTCCACACGATACCACAGTTCATCAAGAGTAGTGACTGGCGTATTGTGACGAGCCTGTTGCTCGGCCACTATTGAACAGACGTTTTCAATTGGTGAGACATCTGGAGAATGTGCTGGCCAGGGCAGCAGTCGAACATTTTCTGCATCCAGAAAGGCCCGTATAGAACCTGCAACATACGGTCGTGCATTATCCTGCTGAAATGTAGGGTTTCGCAGGGATCGAATGAAGGGTAGAGCCACGGGTCGTAACACATCTGAAATGTAACGTCCACTGTTCAAAGTGCCGTCAATGCGAAGAATAGGTGACCGAGACGTGTAACCAATGGCACCCCATACCATCACGCCGGGTGATACGCCAGTATGGCGATGACGAATACACGCTTCCAACGTGCGTTCACCGCGATGTTGCCAAACACGGATGCGCTCATCATGATGCTGTAAACAGAACCTGGATTCATCCGAAAAAATGATGTTTTGCCATTCGTGCACCCAGGTTCGTCGTTGAGTACACCATCTCAGGCGCTCCTGTCTGTGATGCAGCGTCAAGGGTAACCGCAGCCATGGCCTCCGAGCTGATAGTCCATGCTGCTGCCAACGTCGTCGAACTGTTCGTGCAGATGGTTGTTGTCTTGCAAACGTCCCCAACTGTTGACTCAGGGATCGAGACGTGGGTGTACGTTTCATTACAGCCATGCGGATAAGATGCCTGTCATCTCGACTGCTAGTGATACGAGCTGCTGTTTGTGTATGAGAAATCGGTTGGAAACTTTCCTCATGTCAGCACGTTGTAGGTGTCGCCACCGGCGCCAACCTTGTGTGAATGCTCTTAAAAGCTAATCATTTGCGTATCACAGCATCTTCTTCCTGTCGGTTTAATTTCGCGTCTGTAGCACGTTATGTTCGTGGTGTAGCAATTTTAATGGCCAGTAGTGTGATTCCAGATTCTTGCGAGTCATCTTTCCTCCTCCATCCTTCTAAGATGCCGATAACACGGCCTCTAATTCCCTTGCATTCTGTCTGCATTATCTTTTGTCTTCCTTTTATGGTTGTATTTAGCACATCTTCCAACTGGATATTTTGAAGTCTTTTTTCTGATACAGCTATTGATTTTGTTGTTTTCTGTTATCCCTCCCTATCTCTGAATTATCCAGCATAATTGTCTCAACAAGTTTAGTATACATCAATTACTGTTTTTTTTCGTCTTAAGCTTACTGCAACTAAAGATATTTCTTACCATATGCGTTACGCTTTTGTTTATAAACCATTTTTCCTGGTCATCTTGGAAATATGCTATACATAATATGTCTATATTTTAATATTTGTAGTTTAAAAACAAAGATTCTTCATAAAATTGGTGCACAATTTACTTAAGATGATTTTTGCCCTGTGTTTCTAAGTTGTGAAGGACACTGCGTGTAACTTCATTGTTAAATGAGGTTGGAGTGGAAAAAAACCTAGTTGCACATTCACTTTTCTTAACTTTTCGTCTGTTATGAACCCGATATATCTTATAGTACTTTTGTGTTTTTGCCCATTTAGCATTTAGTCCCACGTTTGCAGAGAGAGAGAGAGAGAGAGAGAGAGAGAGAGAGAGAGAGAGAGAGGGGGGGGGGAGGTGGGGGGGGGGAGGAAATGAGGGAAGGAAAGGAAGAGAGGTTACAAAATGAACTACAATCGCAAGGTTGGCAATACTCACAACCTACACAGAAAAAAAGAATGAACATGAACACTGTACTGATTGCAGAACATGTAGAAGTACAGTACTATTACTCTTGTGAAAATCACAAAAGTGAGGTGAAGTGGGGAAATACATTCAGCTTAAGAGAAATCGAGTTCAGAAAAAAAAACATTTGCGGAAAGATACTGTGCAACCATGTCTTCTTTTTTCTTTTTCTTTCGAATTCAGCCTCAGCTAATAACGAAAGAAGAAGCAGTAGTTTTCAAAACATATGAACAAGGGAGAAAAACAGAGCAAATAAGTTGTCCTCCTGTGCTATAACGAAATACTGTTTTTAATCTGACAATACAAAAACGTAGCGACATATTATGCTTACCAATTTACCGTGTGACGGCAGAATATGCGTTATAAATAAAAGCGAAACGTATCTGGTGAAAAATCTCCTTAACCGCAGTAAGCTTAAGTCGGAAAACCAATAACTGCTTGTAAAGAGTGAACCAGAACTCCACCAATAAACTTTCGGAGGTTTCTGAGGAATACTTACTGAATATTTTGGTATAAGGAACCTATAGTGTCCATCGGCTTGATATAAAGTAATTGTTTTTCGTTTGATTTCCTGCTCTCATTTACCTGCGTATCTGTAATGCACTGAAAATATCTGCATATCATCACAAATGTCGACGGTATGCGCTGCATATCTTGTGTGGAAATACTTGTTCCAGTCACTCATCGTACTTGTAGACAACAGTGAAGCCCACTTTACTCTTCGACCTCAAAATTGCATCCAGGTCTACTCGAGTGTGTCTATTTTTTTCTCCAGTTGAGCTTGCTATTGGTTAACAATGATACACACCAGTACGGATAGATTTACTGACGGAGAGTTTGGCGAAATGCAACTCGTGTATTGCATCACTCAATGCAAAGGAAAAGAGGCGCAACGACGCCATGCTCTCCCATATCCGGCATCCCCATTACACCACTTTCGTATTTGTTTGTGGCTTGTTGCATTATTTGTGTCTTCTGTTGTCGTTACAAAAAAAATGGTTCAAATGGCTCTGAGCACTATGGGACTTAACATCTGAAGTCATCAGTCCCCTAGAACTTAGAACTAATTAAACCTAACTAACCTAAGGACATCACACACATCCATGCCCGAGGCAGGATTCGAACCTGCGACAGTAGCGGCCGCGCGGTTCCAAACTGAAGCGCCTAGAACCGCATGGCCACACCGACCGGCTGTCGTTACAGACTTTTTCACTGTTGCGAAGGTATTTCCAATAAATAACCGTAACAGGTGATCTGAATAAATCATAATTACTTCACTAGTCTGTAACGAGCCACTGGAGACCACGAGTACCATATACCAAAATACTTAGAAAATATCCCTGAACAACCTTTGAAATTTTGTGGGTGGAGTTTTGGTTCATGCTATATATAACACGTGATGCGGAACACTGCTAGCCATACGAACAACTTCAGCATATACTGATTTATAAAAGTAATTTCACAAGAATTTGATCCAGTTTATACTACTTAGTTCTTAACTGTTGTACAAATTTCTGTCCCCAGCCCCCCAGGTACTCTGCTTATTTCTCATAATTTTCACAGTTATCAAACACGGATCAAAGATATAATCACGAAATTTTTCGGATTTGATTTGCTGTATTAAGAATTCTCATTGCACGTGCCACGTTAATTCTTTATACACTCCTGGAAATTGAAATAAGAACACCGTGAATTCATTGTCCCAGGAAGGGGAAACTTTATTGACACATTCCTGGGGTCAGATACATCACATGATCACACTGACAGAACCACAGGCACATAGACACAGGCAACAGAGCATGCACAATGTCGGCACTAGTACAGTGTATATCCACCTTTCGCAGCAATGCAGGCTGCTATTCTCCCATGGAGACGATCGTAGAGATGCTGGATGTAGTCCTGTGGAACGGCTTGCCATGCCATTTCCACCTGGCGCCTCAGTTGGACCAGCGTTCGTGCTGGACGTGCAGACCGCGTGAGACGACGCTTCATCCAGTCCCAAACATGCTCAATGGGGGACAGATCCGGAGATCTTGCTGGCCAGGGTAGTTGACTTACAACTTCTAGAGCACGTTGGGTGGCACGGGATACATGCGGATGTGCATTGTCCTGTTGGAACAGCAAGTTCCCTTGCCGGTCTAGGAATGGTAGAACGATGGGTTCGATGACGGTTTGGATGTACAGTGCACTATTCAGTGTCCCCTCGACGATCACCAGTGGTGTACGGCCAGTGTAGGAGATCGCTCCCCACACCATGATGCCGGGTGTTGGCCCTGTGTGCCTCGGTCGTATGCAGTCCTGATTGTGGCGCTCACCTGCACGGCGCCAAACACGCATACGACCATCATTGGCACCAGGGCAGAAGCGACTCTCATCGCTGAAGACGACACGTCTCCATTCGTCCCTCCATTCACGCCTGTCGCGACACCACTGGAGGCGGGCTGCACGATGTTGGGGCGTGAGCGGAAGACGGCCTAACGGTGTGCGGGACCGTAGCCCAGCTTCATGGAGACGGTTGCGAATGGTCCTCGCCGATACCCCAGGAGCAACAGTGTCCCTAATTTGCTGGGAAGTGGCGGTGCGGTACCCTACGGCACTGCGTAGGATCCTACGGTCTTGGCGTGCATCCGTGCGTCGCTGCGGTCCGGTCCCAGGTCGACGGGCACGTGCACCTTCCGCCGACCACTGGCGACAACATCGATGTACTGTGGAGACCTCACGCCCCACGTGTTGAGCAATTCGGCGGTACGTCCACCCGGCCTCCCGAATGCCCACTATACGCCCTCGCTCAAAGTCCGTCAACTGCACATACGGTTCACGTCCACGCTGTCGCGGCATGCTACCAGTGTTAAAGACTGCGATGGAGCTCCGTATGCCATGGCAAACTGGCTGACACTGACGGCGGCGGTGCACAAATGCTGCGCAGCTAGCGCCATTCGTCGGCCAACACCGCGGTTCCTGGTGTGTCCGCTGTGCCGTGCGTGTGATCATTGCTTGTACAGCCCTCTCACAGTGTCCGGAGCAAGTATGGTGGGTCTGACACACCGGTGTCAATGTGTTCTTTTTTCCATTTCCAGGAGTGTAAGAATCCTGGCTCTCCATGTCTTTGTGAGAAAAGCAGCTGGCTTTCGAAGAAGTATTGGAGTCATGCAGATGTAGTAGTACCCTCCACAACAAGAGTAAATCGGTGCCAACCATCCGCAGCGTCTGTGTTGATATCACGGTGTATAATACGGGATACAGTAACACGCAGTCTCTCGTTATCAAGTACCCGCTTCCAAGCATTGCTGAGGGCGCAGCACGTATCTCTATTAAAGCTTATGAGACACATTCTAATTCCTACAGGCTCTCTGATTACTGGGTCCTAGTAGTTTTTAGAGTAAGCTAGAGTCCGCATTTTCTCAAAAAATGTCTTATACTTTCACCAGCTGCGACATATTTGTGTATACGTACAGTGATCCAATACTGTCAAATGTTTTTTATTCCAGTCTTTGATCACAATATCAATTCTTTTGACGATGACCGATTTCAGTCCGTAACAACCATCCTCAGATATTTTCTACACCATGTCCTAAAGTGACAAGGCCATAATGGCATCGTCAAAAGATATAAATAGAGTCAGCACAGCATCGTCATATAGATCTAAAATAAGGTGTAGAATAGGCCACATCGTCCTCACAGTCATTATTGCTGTGTGGACGATGTGGCCTATTCTACACCTTATTTTAGATCTATGTGACGATGCTGTGCTGACTACATTTATATGTTTTGACGATACTATTATGGCCTTACCACTTTAGGACATGGTGTAGAAAATATCTGAGGATGGTTGTTACGGACTGAAATCGGTCATTGTCAAAAGAATTGATATTATGATCAAAGACTGGAATAAAAAAAAATTGTCTTATACTTACTCGTCACGTGGTATTCTTCAACACAAGATTATTGTAGATTTCTGTACTTGATGTGCCACTGATATTCGGTACAGCGCTGGAAAACGACTCGAAAATAGTAGTAGTATTATTGATCCGTAGGTGAAATTCACAAGGATATTGGACATGTGTTCATATTACAGTTTAAGGACGACAAAAATGACATTATTAATATGTGTCAGCATTTGCGAACTAATTGGTCTAGCTTGCCAAAAGTGGGACGAGTAGTCGGCCGTGGTCTTATAGTAGAAACCGTCCCGGCAAATGCATGAAGTAATTTAGGTAAATCACAGAAAACCTACATCACGGTGGACAAATGAAAATTGGATCGCCATCCTTGCGAAAACAAGGTCACTCTGTAAGAGAGCTACCTCTTCCGATTTGTCCCTAGCGTGCAATACCGTTTTACAAATTTGCTTAATAATGTAAAAGGCTACTGCTACGCTGCTCATTCATTTTCCACTCCTAGTCACTGCGTATATTATCCACAGTACACCCACATTACTTCATAACCCAAAACTACACGCACTATCAGCTAACATCAGGATCATAGCGACAATACTTGTTTTCCATTTGTGTACTGCGACTTTCCTTTTGCTAGCCTGAAAAACTGAGTCAATATTTCTTTATAGTGAGTGAAATGTTGAGAGGAAGAGGATAAGGTGTCCGTATCATAAATCGCATAGCTTTGGGAAAAATGGCTACTGAAAAGAGAAAATAACACCATAGTGTTATCTGAAATAATAAATGGTTTCCTATTGGTAGCTTCATAACTATTTCTTTATCTGACATTTTTCCAAACCCCTGTTCTGTGTTGTATGTGTAATCCTTCAATATATAGAATGCATTGCTTGATATATACATTTTAACAGCCTTTCGTTTTTGTAAACTCTCTAATCTCCTTGGGTAATTTATTGAACAGTTTCATTGTTTGGTTAAAAATGGTGTTCTGAGCTTTTTCTTTCTAGGTAAACGTATGTTCGCTCTAAATCCTGTTCCACGATCCTCGACAGAGCTGTTCGTACGCTAATTACCAACATTATTTTTGATGAGCTCAACTGATTCGTAAATATACTCACATGGTAAATTTAAAATCGCTAGTGCTTTTAAGATCTTTTCAATGTGCTCGACTGCTATTTTTGGTTATTATTTCTATGCCTCATTTTTAATTTGAAAACTGCGTTCATATTTTGTGCGTTTGCTCCCAAGAAAAGCATTTCATAGCTGAGAACTGAGTGCGGATTTGTATTCTTTTCCGCCGGATTAATGTGTCGTGTCAACAGTGTGAAGAAGAAATGAGGAAAAGTACTGTTTTCTGTTATTCGTTAGTGACTTTGATGTTGATTGTGTGGAGAGCCGCCGTTATCTGGCTGCTGCTGGTGGCGAGTCGAAAGCAGCCGCTGCTCAGAGGGGCGCCCGTTTTGTTCATAGAGTACACTCCGAAGTTGTCGTACATATATTGTTTTTTAAATTTTGGTTGACTCGAATGTTTTAAAGGAATGAAAGAAAGGTTGTTGTTATGTACGAAACTTACGATATTGTTCAGAAATTGTTTAGTGTGTGTTCTGTTCTATAGGAAATAGTTATGTCAGTTCCAGTCTCTGCCTTCTAATGGAAATATTATGCATTTCCAGTGAGTCAAGGAGTGAATTGTTGATAATTTAACGAAGCTGTGAAGGAAGACAGGAGATTATTAAGGTCTTTATCTCCGGTCTAACCTGTTGAACAATCACTTCTTTGATGGAAAGGCAGAAGGAGAATGGTACGAAACAAAGGACGAGAACGATGGCTATCTCAACAACAGCAAAGTTTTAGCTTGAGATTTTGAATTGATGTAAGCTCTCTGGACCATGTACCAGAGAAAGGTTTTTGTAGAGAGAGAAATATGACGGTAAATTGGTCACAAAGATTTTTTTTCTGTTTCGCCGCCCTCCCCAACATTACTGCTGCACCTTTTCTCTCGCCTGTGCATAAAAAACTGAACCTGCAGTTGTAACACTTATATCGATTAGAAGCAGCTTTATATTATGTAACTGTGTATCTGTAATTATGAAGTGTTTATTCTTTGTTACTCAAGGTCATTGATTTGTGATAGGAAAATTAGAGTTTGTAACGTATATGTGGAAAAAGATAAATGACTGTCGAAAATAATGAATTTTTATAATATATGTATATTTTAAGAAAAACATTGTGTATTGGAAGCTGGTTCATGCTTAAGGCACTTGTGTCGTAAAATGTAAAAGACGTAGGGAATTCCCCCCAAAACGGAAGTGGTTTGGCGCTATATAAAAGGTGATTTTGGCGGTCGAACTGGGAGGCTCCTTGTTGTGAACGGTACGCAGTCAGTGGCTAGCCGTTGCACGGTACACATCGACGGTGCCAAGGGAGGCATTTGGAGGCAGCTTTGAATGGAATTTTTCCTCTGATGTGAATTTGGCTGTTGCTTGGTACTCCCGTCAATAAGGAATAGCTCTATCACGTTAAAAATCCGTCGCCTAGAAGAAATTTTATAGAGCATTCAAACATCAAGAGCCGTGAGTACAGTTTAGCCGCCACGTCGCTTGTCACCACAACTTCGCCACTGCTCCACCGACTTCATGCATACACATATGTATCAGAGCATGGACCAGTTAATTTGTGTGAGTGAATTTTAATGATATTCCAAATGTTATAAATCTGTGTTTCGAACTATAACTTCTATCCTGATCATGAACATATGCAGGGCCCTCTCCTAAGTGTTTATAAAACCGAGTATCCTGTTTCAAATGAACGAATGGTTTATTTTTGTATTGGTCAAATGTGCAAAGATTAGCCGGCCGCTGTCGCCGAGCGGTTCTAGGCGCTTCAGTCTGGAACCGCAGCGACCGCTACGGTCGCAGGTTCTAATCCTGCCTCGGGCATGGATGTGTGTGATGTCCTTAGGTTAGTTTGGTTTAAGTAGTTCTAAGTTCTATGGTACTGATGACCTCAGACGTTACGTCTCATAGTGCTCAGAACCATTTGAACCCATTTTTTGCACAGATTAGCAAAAGTGAAGTTAGTTAGAAATTTGCTAAAGTACTCTCATTTATTGCAAAGTATCGTTTTGCAAAAACACAGTGCCAGATTGTGTAGATGTTATGGTCTAAAATACCTGCTTCACAGGTGATAGAAAAGACAAACAAGTTAAGCTCGTTTTAAAATTAATAGTGTCATAATTACTATCATGAGTGATTCTTTTTTGAGGTTAATTGATCTCAGTGTTGAACAATTTACCTTGAAAAATAAAAACATAAACTATTCCTAGTGAGGCTAAGAATTAACTTTAGTTGAATTAATTTTTGCTCCTGAAATAATCATAGAGTTTGACTAGTGATACTATATCAGTTTATGAGTTCCCAACATACTCATCTCATATTAGAAAGATAATTGGAATATTATTGCTGCTAAGGAAAACTAATATAAGCAGAGGGACATGAACAGTGTAATTGTGGTACCATTTATCTTTATTTGTGGTTTCCACATGCCAGTTAAGACAGAGGCCCCTCAGGTCCATCTTTAGTTCCGCAATTCTTGCATTAACATTTCAGTACTGGTTCAGGGAATGATCTTGAGTGTAACTCTTATTAGTATAAATTTGGTACATTTTTTGCTTTCTATGATTACGAGTTTGGGCATTATTTGTAACTGCTGCCACCCACAGCTCCGAGTGCCCTGTGTCCGCTTGCATCCTGTGTGCTATGCAAAGGGAAATGTTAATGAAATTAACTTCAATAACTAACATTCAATTTTCTTAAACATACATTTCCAATTTCATGTGCTTGATTGGGATGGCGACCGTTCATTTTTTCGTTCTTATTTGAATTTTTCTACTTTCATTAACCCCCAAAGTTTAAAGTCTGTTTAGTTTTTCTGTTAATTGCACCATATTCAAAATTGTAGTACGATACCTTCATCCATTAGTCACACGCGCTGTCAAAATTTCCCAAATCCTTTCAGAGGGTAACAGTAGCTCGTGTCACAGCAGGTTAGTTTTATGCACTGAGGCTTAATAACGCATTGGCAACACATAGAAGTCCGAGACATCTCATGTCCGTGACAGGACTGAGCACCAACGCACTGTCACAGTATTTGGAGTATGTAATCAAAAGATATTGACTGTTACACACTGATGACAGGACTCTAAACGCTTAGCATGCTGATATCCTGTTTGCAACTATCTTTTGTGTTCTCACCACTTCAGCTGAAAACGTCACGGAAGTGTTGTAATTGTTACGTCGTCTAAGGAAGTGGCATCTTCATTTAATTTCAAAATCCCATTTTCCCTCTTCCAGTTAAAATTCTCCGCTTTGGTTTTTTATATGCTCAATGTCACTTCACTGCATACTGACCATTTGTAAACTTCCGTGAGGACTTCAGTTCCCCTCTTCTCAAGTTCTCTGGTTTCCTCATTGAATATAACAATACTGTTATCAGCAATAAGATTTTTTCCCTTTGATTAACTCTATTAGGAAAGTCGTTGATGTATAGGGTGAATATCCTAACACTTGCACCGCTGTTATTGCGGAAATGAAATATACTAAGATGTGCGGGTTTCACGCAATGGATTGGTAATCAGGGGTTCGTATTGTTAGCCAATAAAGAGATCGCAATAATACTCAGAAAGTTTATTTTTTGTACAAACATACAATCAATTAAATGGAACAATGCCTGTCAGCGGTGTTTGTTTCAGAATTCTAGTGCGAGTCGCTTGCGAGGCATCGTATTTTGAAACTTCCACAAAGACACTTGTTTGTGCTATTCAACCTGCGTAGTTGCTAGGAACGATATTGTTATATTTGCTTACAATGTGCTTTTGTGTTGCTTGAGTGCATTGTGATTTGCCACTCAATTAGTGTGTGTTAGTCGAAGCAGTAGGTCGTGAGTGGGCGGTGGGATTTACCAAACCAGAAAAAGTCGACATGCTTATGGTGTATGGAGGGTTAAGAGGAATGCAGTTCGTACTCTTACAGTGTATGTGGTAAAATATGCCAATAGACGTCAACCATCTCGGCAATTATTTATCTACCTCTTCAACCAGTTATGTGAAAGTGATTTCTTGCTACTGTTGCAGTTGATCCACACTTTATCTCCCGCACACGAGGAAGTGGCATGAGTAAGGCAAGAGTCCTACACATTCTCCATCGACATAGGTTCCATTCCTATCACATAACTTCTCATCAAGAGCTACATGGAAAGAGTTATAAGAATCATGTTAACTTCTTTACATGGGCACTAAGACAGGATACTCCAGGGAGTGCAAGGGAACAGTAGAACAACCATAGACAATATTTTTGTTCATTCGTCATTACTAGAAGGGCATTCTGTTAGCAAAATGGTGAATGGCCTTTCAGATCATGATGCACAAATTTTAAGTCTAAAAGATTTTTGTGCTGCAACACATGTTAAATATAGTTACCAACTTTTTAGGAAAGCTGATCCAGTTGCTGTAGAGACTTATGTAAACCTTGTAAAGGAACAAGAGTGGCAAGATGTTTATAGTGCTGATACAGTAGACGATAAATATAATGCTTTCCTCAAGACTTTTCTCGTGCTCTTTGAAAGTTGCTTTCCGTTAGAACGTTCAAAACAGACTACCAACACCAACAGGCAGCCTGGGTGGCTGACTAAAGGTATAAGAATATCTTGTAGAACAAAGTGGCAATTATATCAAAACGTTAGAAACAGTCACAATCTAAATGCAATAGCCCATTACAAACAGTACTGTAAGGTGATTAAAAAAAGTTATTAGGAAGGCAAAACGTATGTGGTATGCAGATAGAATAGCTAAGTCTCAGGATAAAATGAAAACCATATGGTCAGTCGTAAAGGAAGTGGCTGGTCTGCAGAGACAGGTCGAGGATATAGAATCAGTGCGTAGTAGGAATGTCCGTGTTACTGATAAGTCGCATATACGTACAGTATTTAATAATCACTTTCTGAATATAGCAGGTGAACTAAATAGAAACCTAGTCCCAACAGGGAATCATATAGCGCTCGTAGAAAAAAGTGTTCCGAGACTGTTACCTGAAATGCTCCTCCATGATACTGACAAGAGGGAGATTGAGTTAATAATTACATCACTAAAGACCAAGAACTCTCATGGATATGACGGGGTATCTAGCAGAATACTGAAGTATTGTTCCATGTATGTTAGCCCAGCACTTAGCCATAGCCGGCCGAAGTGGCCGTGCGGTTAAAGGCGCTGCAGTCTGGAACCGCAAGACCGCTACGGTCGCAGGTTCGAATCCTGCCTCGGGCATGGATGTTTGTGATGTCCTTAGGTTAGTTAGGTTTAACTAGTTCTAAGTTCTAGTGGACTAATGACCTCAGCAGTTGAGTCCCATGGTGCTCAGAGCCATTTTTGAAACTTAGCCATATCTGTAACTTTTCCTTTAGGAGTGGTCGGTTTGCTGACCGATTAAAGTGCTCGGTAGTGAAGCCACTTTATAAAAAGGGAGAC
This sequence comes from Schistocerca americana, assembly GCF_021461395.2. Taxonomy (NCBI): domain Eukaryota; kingdom Metazoa; phylum Arthropoda; class Insecta; order Orthoptera; family Acrididae; genus Schistocerca; species Schistocerca americana. The sequence continues at coordinate 373,608,405 of NC_060130.1, read as the reverse complement.
AGGGATAATGTTGATAATTATAGACCTATTTCTATGCCATCGGTGTTTGCTAAAGTTATCGAGAGGGTTGTATATACAAGGTTACTGCAGCATTTAAATTCACATAATTTGCTGTCAAATGTACAGTTTGCTTTTAGAAATGGCTTAACAACTGAAAAGGCTATAGTCTCTTTTCTCTGTGAGGTTATGGACGTATTAAATAAAAGGTTGCGAACGTTAGGTGTTTTCTTTGATTTAACGAAGGCTTTTGACTGTGTTGACCACAAAATATTACTGCAGAAGTTGGAACTTTATGGAGTAAGGGGAGTAGCTTACAATTGGTTCGCCTCTTACTTTAAGAACAGAAAGCAGATGGTAATTCTCCGCAATATTGAGAGTGGTAATGATGTTCAGTCCCAATGGGGCACTGTTAAATGGGGCGTTCCCCAAGGATCCGTGCTGGGGCCACTGCTGTTTCTTATTTATATAAATGATACGCCTTACAGGTGATTCAAAAATATTTCTGTTTGCTGATGACACCAACTTGGTAGTAAAGGATCTTGTGTGTAATACTGAAACATTATCAAATAATGTAGTTCATGAAATAAGTTCGTGGCTTGTGGAAAATAATTTGATGCTAAATCACAGTAGGACTGAGTTTTTACAGTTTATAACTCACAATTCAACAATAACTGATATTTTAATCAGACAGAATGGGCATGTTATAAGCGAGACGGAACAGTTCAAGTTCCTAGGCGTACGGATAGATAGTAAGCTGTTGTGGAGAGCCCATGTTCAGGATCTTGTTCAGAAACTAAATGCCGCTTTATTTACCGTTAGAACAGTATCTGAAATAAGTGACATTTCAACACGAAAAGTAGTCTACTTCGCATATTTTCATACGCTTATGTCATATGGTATTATTTTTTGGGGTAATTCTTCTGATTCAAAAAGGGTATTTTTGGCTCAAAAACGGGCTGTTCGAGCTGTGTGTGGTGTAAGTTCGAAAACCTCTTGTCGACCCCTATTCAATAGTCTGGGAATTTTGACATTGCCCTCACAGTATATATTTTCTTTAATGTCGTTTGTTATTAGCAATATTAGCTTATTCCCAAGAGTTAGCAGCTTTCACTCAGTTAATACTAGGCAGAAATCACATCTGCAAGTGGAATGCACTTCCTTGACTCTTGTGCAGAAAGGAGTGCAGTATTCTGCTGCATCCATTTTCAATAAGCTACCACAAGAACTCAAAAATCTTAGCAGTAGCCCAAACGCTTTTAAGTCTAAACTGAAGAGTTTCCTCGTGGCTCACTCCTTCTATTCTGTCGAGGAGCTCCTGGAAGAGCTAAAAAATTAAGCAAATTCCAGTGTTACATTCTTTATTTTCTTTATTTAAACTAACGACGTGTCGCCTGAATATGTTTCTTATATTTCATTTTATCTGTTTCTACAATCTACAACTGAATATGTTTCTTATATTTCATTTTATCTGTTTCTACAATCGTGTTGTAATTTCATGTATTGACTCGTTCCATGACCATGGAGACTTCTCCTTAATGTGGTCCCACGGAACAATAAATACATAAATGTACCGTGTATCCTGTTCAGTGATGAAGCCACACTTACCAATCACGGCCAGGTACTCCGCCGAAACATGCAGTACTGATCTGTTGACAATCCCCATTAGCTTCGTCAGGTGGTACGTGACCGTCCATGGAGTGTAAACGTGTGGTGTGGCATAGTGAACCATCAGCTCATAGGCCCGCTTCTCATAGACGGAACACTGAGCGCCCACAAATATCGCAGCCTCCTAAAAGACGATCTTCCACAGATTATAGGCGCGACTGTCTAGCGCCAGATGGCGAGAGTCTAGGCATGTTGTTTTCGTATTCGGTCAAACGGCAAGTTCAGTGCCCCGAGGTAAATAGAAGAGGCATGATTGGTCCTCTTAAACTGAGGCCAGTTGATATCATAAAGTCCTGCCCGAAATTAAAGGGAACGGTCGCTACTGGCACAAATGATGTTCTGAGATAGTGTGGGGGAATTTTGGAACCAGCACTGAATGCTTATTCGCGGTTTTCGAGGGTAGCGGGGAGCTGAGTAACATTGGCTTTGCTCTTGCGTTGCGTGGGCGCAGGATTCGGGATATGATCTTCGTCGGAGTCGGACGGTCTTGCGACTTAGTCGCACTTATTTGGCAGAACTTAGAAATCTCGGGTAGCCTTCGAGGCCAGGGGTTGAAACAGAGCTGCTGCACAGCAGAAGTCGGTGTCTACATCATCAGAACGCTGCCGACCTAAGACGTGCTGCACATTTCAGGACTGGTAAAGTATTTTGCGGCTCCGGCATTGTAGGACCTATCATTTTTATACTGAAGTCCACAGCAGCATGTGCGCTCGCTTTGCTACAAGTGCACCTTGCTTGTTTCTCCATGTGATCCCATTTGAGCTCTCACTACTAATCGCATTACTGCATTATAGTCGGGGGAGTAATATTTGATTCATTAGGATCTCCAGTCATTATCGTCAGTCTATTGCATCACAAAGAGTAGCAGCCCCTTGTTCTCGAGCCTACTCTTATTCTCCTAATAGTTTAGTGTACCCTACGCTTTAGCCTACTCTTTGTATTGACAATCAAAAACACTTTTGTGTTCTGATTTATAATGCATCACATTGTAATATTTAATCCGCATATCATTTCATAGATAGATGCAGAATCCCATTTCCTGTGGTTTATTGTGATAAAATTCCCCTTTTCTTTACTAAGTAGTTAATGATTTTTATTAAATTATTGTGAGTGTGCAATCCTTATATTACCAACTAGCAGGGTCCACCATCAATTCCTTTCGTTACTGCTGTGCACAGAATCAATAAGGTGGTAAGTAAGGAGGGGTTAGACTCCATGACCAGTTCTCATGCAAAATTCGCCAGATTTGAAGAGGTACAAACTCTTCTCCACCCCGGAACCTCGCAAATTTACTATTTTTCTGATCGGGAGGCGTAGTATGGCACTGTATTCGATTCAATCCAGTCGCCTCGTCCCACATATTCCAATCTGCAGTGCTTTTGAACTGTTTTCTGTTTGTCTGTGTATGTGCAAGTGTCGCGGATGGATCCCAGGACCCGCAGTAGACCCGAGTTAGCGTTCGAGTGTGGATCCGCTGCGTGTTATATCCAAAACGATGTTGGGATGCGGATCCACAATATGCCATTTGCGGGGTAAGGTTTGAAGGTGGATACACCAAGCGCAATGTACGGAGCGATGTTGGGATGCAGATCTACAATATACCACATCCAAGTCAGCGTTCAAGTGTGGAACTGCTGTGCACTATAAACCTGGACTGATGTTCGGAGGTGGATCCACCACACATCACATCTGGGATAGGGCTCGCAGGTGGACCAACCACGCGTTACATCCGAAGACGTGTTCTGTGTTCGAAGTTGGGTCCACCAGCGGGAAGACTGGGTCCTGGGAGCCGTCCACGATACATGCACATACACAGACATACAGAAAACACAGCAAACGCACTGTAAATGCGGGTGGAGGCGACTGGATGCAATAGAATACAGTGCTATACTACGACAAAATAGTGAATTTGCGCTAGGTGTTGGCAGCTGCACTACATTTAAAAGCAGTTTTAGAACACGGAACGAGAGGTTATGCCATGATCACATGGGTAGAAGTGACACAAAAAATCGATAGAATTGCGAAAAATGATGGAAAATACATATAAATTGATGGAAAATACGCTGAAATGCGGGGCAATTGAGGGAGTAATTGCGTGTCTTCTGGTTGGCGCAGAACAAATCTTGTACATGGGGACAAGCATGCGACAGCAAGAGGAATCCGAGAAAACGTCGACATGAAAGCGAAGGGGCCCAGGGAAATTGCCACTTTTATTTCTGTCGAGGCAGCGTTCTGCTGTATGTCTATTTAGGTAACAGTGATACACGCCAATTGACTACTGTATTTGACGCTTTTCAGGAAAACAGCGAACCATCTGCCTCTAAACTTACATGCATCGGCGATAAAGGATAACACAGAGTGGACGGGGTGATCGATTGAGATGGAGCTGTAACGAGGTACGAGTTAATGGCAGACTAATGATGCATTCTCGAAAGGGATGGAGATGTTGGCGCAGGTCATTTGATCATTTTTTCCGCTGTTCTGTCAGGATACTTCAGTTGCGTGACATAGTCTGCGTTCAACTCGTATTCAACCATGTGTTCTGTATTTGACTTAGAGCACTGTCTACTTGCGATCGTTAACAGCAAACCTCTCTGTTATCAGAGGACTTCCATCCTGTTTCGAAACATTCCTCTAAATGAACGAAGATTTATGGGATGTACTCCATTCCCCTGTCGCATCTTGGGTATAAAATCGATACTTCAGTTTCACAACTAAGAGGATTCCAAGTAAGTGATAAGTGCTTGTAAGACACTGCAAATTCCCAAGTATACATATGCTTGACAGATGTCCTGTTTTCAGCGTTAGTGACGGCATGACGTATAATTTCACATGTCGGACGCCACTGTTATGCGTTTATCTGTTCTCTTGTAAGATTATTCTCCGTGACTAACGATCATTTTATATAGGACTAATGCGAGCATAGTACAATTTGTGAACCGTAATCGGATGTGAGCAGTGGACGCTATACATCTCTGGAAAGATATGTTGTGCACGTATCACACATAATCGATATTTGAAGGAGGTGGTTTTTCATTCGTTCGTGACTGTACACATCGTATGCAGGTGGTGGAGCTACGAAACCATGTTCCCACTTCCACCGAGTGGTCAAATGACGCTCCTATAGCATTAACGCAGCTCACTCTGTTTCTAAACAGGTTGCAGAATGTGGTGGATATTGCTCTCTCCGACTTCTGGGTAAAATTGCTAAAATTGATCTCGCTGTCATCACCTTAATACAGTTGTTTTTAAGCGTTCCTCATTACTACAGACTCGTCCTATTTAAATATGCTGCGATACACTACATATGTTTTCATTTTTGTTTATTTTTTTCACCAGTGAGATAACAGTACCTCTTTTTATTTGTGCTACCTCATGTGTGTTGTGAACAGCACCTTCCGGCGATGGTCAACACTGGAACAGTAATCATGTACTTGACTGTAAAAGGAGCACCGAGACATCCGCTACCCTTTCGATGGGAAAATGAGATTAACTGTAGAGGTAATCACCTTCGAATAGTTGTTGGAAGCGCTCTACAATACCGCAGACTCTTCCAGTTTCCATATATTGCGATGTCTTCCACATTTTCGTCAATGAGAATCATCGCATCTGTGTTTGATTTCCGCCCTAGCCCGTGGTGTGGTAGCTGTACAGTTTATGTCATGCGATGTTCAGTTTTCTGTGAGAGCCAGAGGATCGAAGCATGTTAATGTGGGTTTAGCATTAGCTGACACAGGTCTCTAAGTCATGGTAGAAAAAACAAAGTGTATGGCGGTGTACACTGATTGGATGTGTTACAACCGAAAAAAAACAACATATTAAACTGCTTATGAAGGAGCAATACAGGAATCCTTTCGTGTCGTTCATAGTCTGTTGGATATGGTCATCCTACAGTACAGGTGATGAAACTTTACACCGATCTGTAGAAGCGGCTTCGATCATGAGGCACCTGCTCCAACGAACCAATACCTGTATATTTAATTGGATCGCTACATATGTTTGGGTGATAGACATTAATGCACCCTGAGAGACACAGATCTCCTTTGGACTCCCTGTATGTAGTACGGAGATGTGTCGATAAATCTTTGTCCTTCCTCCATGCCATTTATGATGTGTAGTCTTCCTAATTTTCCCAACAAGAAACACCACCGTAACTGCTCGTACTGTCTCTCCTACTACCTCGTGTTGCAGGGGAAAGCTTCGTTTGGCGCTGGTCTTACACACTGTACACGGTTGGCGCAGATATGACATCATCTTCCCATTTCTACCGAGTGGTCAACACGCGCTGCTGTCGCTTTAACTCAGCTCGTCCTGTTTCCATACAGGATGCAGAAGGTCTTAGATACAGCGCTCTCCGACTTACGCACAGGTGAGTGGTAAATTAGGGCGATCACATAAACTAAGCTGTATGGATGGTGGGGGCATAGACAGGTGCAGTTACAAGATGCAGAGGGACTGTCTAAAAAACTGTGTTCGAGTTTCTGCCATATGGGATCCTTAGCAGATAGGTTCGAAAAAGGTGACTCATTTCGAGATATGACAGAGCCACGAATATGATTAACCAGTGGCTGTAATTATTAAAAGATGTCTCTACAGGATCCAACGCAAGTAAGTGGTTGAATGGCTGGATTTGGTTCCAAATCACGGACAGCATTTCTACCAGAAAGCGTTACACTATCAGTTTCTCATGTGTATACCTGTATACTCAAGACCACTTTTTATGCAGGGTGATGGTAATGTAGTCACGACTATCGTGTTTTTAATAGCATGGTCTTTACGCGAAATGTATGTTGTGGGCTGTATAGAGTCCCTCTCTGGTCAGCTTCAGATGTCATTTCTTAATAGTATTACTTGGAAAGAACATCGTGTTCCCTCCACCGATTCCCATTTGACCTACCTGGTGAGCGCAATCCGACTACAGAAAAAAAAAGCAAATATGTTAAATAGTCCAGCGCAGAACGGCGAACGACTTCGCTATGAACCGTGGGTCTCCCTCTGTCCCATCTGGAGTGTCCTCCGTGATGTTAAACAAAAGTGTTTTCTGTTGCAGAACGAGAGGCGTATTAGATGCGTTGGGGACCAGCCTTATCTGTGTCAGGTGCGCCCCCTAGCCATTAGGGGCGGCTGTGTCACTATACTTTATATGGACAAGATGCATTTGGGAGTGCCGTATTTTTATCTCTATTGTTTAGTTAACTAGACCTGCTTTTGCGTTGGTGAAGGACGATGGCGTCAAGGCGGAAAGCTGCGAGCACATGCCGCGAGGCTATCGGCGGAGTAACTACCTCCCTCCCTCCATCCATCCTGTAGGTAGTTGGAGGGAGGGACAGGAGAGCGTCTCGATTTTCGGCAGCTTTGATTGCACATGGAGGAGAACGTATGTTGAATTACCACCCCCTTTGCAGTCTTTTATGACGACGATTTACCCCAGTACCTGTGCTGCATTATGACCTGTTCGTTAGAAGTGTTGGTTTTTTCATGACAATTTTGAAGTGTAATTAGAACTGTGAAGCGTTTTTCCATCAGCTGTGATTGCGTGTAACGGCTTCGGTTCGCTGGTCTGTAGGGTGATTTCTTTTAGGCCTCTGTAGCGAACTCTGACGTCAAACTACAATAGATACTGTATGCTTGCAGGTAATATACTTTTTAAACTCCTCTTTGTCTAACACCAGCGTCCCGTCATTTGAACATATTTCCCGCCAAAAAGAATAAAGATAGTACCATCTACCCCGTCATTTGAACATATTTTCCGCCAAAAAGAATAAAGATAGTACCTTCTACCACTGCCTTTTTCCCACCAGCTTGCAGGAATAGGGTAGAGTTTGAGTGTTTCTGTAATTAGTTCCGAGTGGTATTGCATAGCTTTCTCCTAGCATGATAACACCAATTGTATGGTATCGTCAGTTTTTGCAGCGTATTGCACATTTTTACCGTCCTTATGTAGCGCTATGCATATAGTTGTGTAATTAGGCCCGATCTTTGTGATTAATTACGTTATTATGATCGATATTTGTGTGGGTTTCGTGTGGTATTACGAAATTTTTTCCTAGCAGGATAACACCAGTTGTATTGTATCATTAGGTTTTGTGCTGTATTGCGATTTTATGCCGTCTTTGTGCAGCGCTATGCATATAGGTGTGTAATTAGGACCTATCTTTGTGATTAATTACGTAATTAGGATCGATATTTGCGTCAGTTTCGAGTTGTATTGTTGAATCTTTTTCCCCAGCAGGGTAACACCAGTTGTCTGGTATCATCAGTTTTTGAGCTGTGTTCCGACTTTATGTCGTCCTTGTGCAGCACTATGCATATAGTTGCGTAATTAGGTCCGATCTTTGTGATTAATTATGTAACTAGGATCAATATTTGCGTCAGTTTCCCTATCAAACAAATAAAGTACACTAAGCTAACCTTCCTTTCCCGCATCTGGATAGTTTCCATGTGTTAGGGGGTGCACTTTGGGTGCATCCAGTAGAATCAGGGATCGAGTCCCCAAAAGGGCACCGCCATTTTCAATTACCCGTCAATTCCAAGCGCCTCTGGTGATTTAATTGTGTTAGGGGGTGCACTTGTGCTTTCCACCCAGGAGGACCAGGATTCGAGGTACTGATACATTGCGTTTTTTACGTTCACTGACTGTTTGTGCACTGCATTATTCTCGGGCGTTTAAGCATTGTGTCCATGTTTTCATAGTGTTACGCATGCATTATTTTGGTGATCTATGAGTAGTTTGCACGTCTGTATGCTGTGTACTGCATTATTTAGGTGATTTATGAGTTGTTTGCGTCTATGCACATCAGTGTACTGCATTATTTACGAGTAGTTTGCAGGTCTGTAGCATATGTACTATGACGTCAAGAACGTCAGGATGTTTTGTATCAGCATAATAAATAAACTATGTGAAATCCATCCTAAATGAATAAAGTACAGTCCTTCCTCTCTACAGCAGCCCAGAACAGGCTGAGTCCATTTCCCGCTATTTTTCCCCTCCAGACCGCCATCTTTTATTACATCACAGGAGTGATTACAGCACCCTCTGGTGGCAGTGCTATGTACTATGACAGTTGGACTCCAGACCCCACGGCTAACACATCAGATGGAGGCACTGCCTCAAATTGTTTAAATAAAGACTGTTTAAATAAAGACATATGTTCATCCAATCTGGTACAGGCTGAGGCCTTTTCCCACAAATTCCCAGGTGGGGGTGGGGGTGGGGTGGGATGTGATGTGATGTCAGCACATCCCTAGGACATAAAATTCCCGCCAAAATTCGAAATATCCGCTAATAGGGTAGGTTGGGGGAGGGGTGGTGGTGGGGGTGGGGTAGGGGGAAGGGGTAGGGGTGAGGAGGATGGGGAGGGGGGAGGGGGATGAGGAGGCTGGGGCACATGTGCACCTGGGAAAACATGTGACTTCATTGGGGGAGTAGGTGTGGTCGCAAGTGGGAGTGGGTGGGGGTGGAGGTGATTAATTGATCAATTTAATTAATTTGAATATCAATCTGATATAAAAAGTGTCCTGACAACCGCACTACCTTACTATTCTGACCTCATTCAGCCAGGTTTCACACACGCACTTACTGCTGTGTGCCATCAAAAGTTTTGTGGTTTTCTGTGTGTCAGAATAGTTCCTGAGTACCCCATGTCTTTGGCATATACCGCTGATTGTAAATACAATGACTGAATGGTTAAAAGATAATGCAGACATTCAACTGACCCATTCACACCGAAGCGTGAGTTAGAGATGATTGGTTTCCCTAGCCGTAATAAAATAACGTTGAGCATTGAGCATTGTCTGCCTCAGAGATTTTGTTGGCCCTGTCCAAGTGATTGAGTCTTCCATAGAGACAATAACATGACAAATTATATCCAAGCATTCAGAAAATCTGGTCCTTTAGTACAACAAAGTAAATGGTGTTAACACAAAATAAACAATATTTAAATGATATGTGAAACATAGTGAGACTTTATACAAATGACAAAGAAAAAAATAAAAACATGAGCCAGTTTCAATAATGGGTTTCGATATTAGAGTATTTGTTGTGTGTGACATTTTGTCAATACTGGATTATAGATGCGGGTGACCTTGTAAACCACTAGTCATGTAAAAATGGTGTTGTTCTTCATGACAAACATATTAAGACAGAAAAGTGAAAAAAATTACATTTAACCTAATGAAATAAATACAGCAAGGCACACAAAAATAAGAAGTAAAAAAGAAAAGAAAACACATATTTTAAGTCTGCTACTGCTTCCTTCTCGAGGGTATTTAGGGAGTCCAAAAATTAACATTACATTAGTCACATAACTGCACACAATACTACACTGATAAAGTGTGTAACAGGTTGGACGTAGAAGGCGTAGGGGGTGAGTTAGTGATAAGAAAATAGCTACCCTTTCACTTAACATGATCAGTGGTGGCAGCAGTGCCTGTGGCGAGACCTGTGTCCAGTCTATGGCAGCATTCTAAATGCATCTGAACTATTGACACACCAATGATGGGGCAGCAGTTAACGATCTGTCGTTCTTGTTGAAGACAGTCCTCCAGCAGCAATTATCAGTGTTGTACCAAGTGTCTGGAGACTTCAAACGCTTGGTCCAGCTCTCTCTAATCCCTCCTTTCTGGTTGGCCGCAGCGTTACATTCAGGTTCGGTTCTTTCGAGACTCTGGCGCTAACAGTGATGGCCCCAGGTGGTCGCGTGACGTCGGGGCTGAGCCTCCGTTACTTGCTGGCTGGCTTCCCAGCCACGACTGTTTCTCGCTCGACGTTTGGAACGCCGTAGTCCTGTGCACAGTCCTTAGTACATATTTTAGTACCATGTATTTGTCGGCCACGGTGGCCGAGTGGTTCTAGGCGCTTCAGTCCAGAACCGCGACACTGCTGCGGTCGCAGGTTCGAATCCTGCCTCGGGCATGGATGATTGTAATGTCCTTAGGTTAGTTAGGTTTAAGTAGCTCTAAGTTCTAGGGGACTGATGACCTCAGATGTTAAGTCCCATAGTGCTCAGAGTCATTTGAATCATTTTTAAGTACCGTGTATTTGCAATGAATGTTTGCGAAAACACACAAACAGATAATCATAACAAAAATATGAAATGTTTGCAATTGAATTTTACGATATTACTAATGGAAAGAAAGTGCATTACAGTTTTCTATCATTTAAACAGTGTTACTAGTAAAGTTATTTTGAAGAAAATTCCAGTCGTCGATAGTTAATCGTTTATCTAAAACATATAAACTAATCATTTTCTAATGGTGAAGCAGTGTTACGGCAGTATGTCAGTGTTTTGTTAGTTTCCCAACACCACTCATGCGTCCGCAGCTCGTGGTCGTGCGGTAGCGTTCTCGGTTCCCGCGTCAGGGTTCCCGGGTTCGATTCCCGGCGGGGTCAGGGATTTTCTCTGCCTTGTGATGACTGGGTGTTCTGTGATGTCCTTAGGTTAGTTAGGTTTAAGTAGTTCTTAGTTCTAGGGGACTGATGACCATAGATGTTAAGTCCCATAGTGCTCAGAGCCATTTGAACCATTTTTTGAACCACTCATGCAACCCAATGGGCTAAGCCTGCAAATTCATAGTTCAAGCACTCTAACACCATGCAACACTTACTTCTAATTATTCTACCCATCACCAAATCTAGCTACCTCCAATACTTTCTACTTTACACTAATATGTACTTTGATACTTCTCCTGATGCCAACTTATTGGATGGTGACGCTTATGCGGACATCTGGCGCAGAATGTGGGTCGAATACCGCTCACCGTCCTCTGTACACTCCTCGCTGTGCGGTCGGGATAGATATGACATCGGCACGAATTCACCTTTCCCTCTCAGACTGACCAACATTTGTCAAAAATCGACGTACAGATATCATCAAATAACAGCTGCTGCAAAGGCATAAAATACCAGTTACTTTTAAAATTTGTAATACAGAAGGATTGGCGAGTATCTTCCGTTTTCATCTGGTCCCATTCGCTCTTTTCTTCCTATTCACCTATAAACGTACTACCGTGACTCGTACTCCACGTGCTCACGCCACGTAATACAAAACTCCGCCGGTGCCATGCCTCTGCTGCTAGCGATCCACAATCGAAATACCATAAGACACACATCATCACACTACTGGCGATAATCCATGAGCGAAAACCACAGACGTAAAAGTACCACCAGCGAAAAATATCGCAGTATAGGCGATTATCTCTAAGTGTGACCACACTCGAAAACCACCAACAAGAACACATCTCTTTACTGGTGATAACCGTAATTGAACTACAGCGAAAAAAATGCTCTAAAGTAAACACGCCTCTGGTTTGGACAATCCACGTCCATCTCGCAAGATACATCCATCGTTATTGGTGGTATGGTCATAATCACGCAGGGATCCACTCAAAAAAAAAAAAAAAAAAAAAAAAAAAAAAAAAAAAAAAAAAAAAAAAAAAGGTTCAAATGGCTCTCAGCACTATGGGACTTAACATCGCAGGTCATAAGTCCACTAGAACTTAGAACTGCTTAAACCTAACTAACCTAAAGACATCACACACATACATGCCCGAGGCAGGTTTTAAATGGCTCTGAGCACTACGGGACTCAACACCTTAGGTCATTAGTCCCCTAGAACTTAGAACTACTTAAACCTAACTAACCTAAGGACGTCACACACACCCACGCCCGAGGCAGGATTCGAACCTGCGACCGTTGCAGTCCCGCGGTTCCGGACTGCAGCGCCAGAACCGCTAGACCACCGCGGCCGGCGCCCGAGGCAGGATTCGAACCTGCGACCGTAGCGGTCGCGCGGTTCCAGACTTAAGTGCTTTATCAACTGAGCTACCCAAGCACGACTGACGACCCGCCCTCACAGCACTGGTAGACCACTTGCCCGCGAAAGTCAAAGGTCCAGAGTTTGAGTCTCGGTCCGGCACACAGTTTTATTCTGCCAGGAAGTTTCAAAATCTAATGAGTTGAAAAATTCATAATAACTTCTAGAGCACGTGCACCCAAAATTACGTGGCCGACCGATTCCTGAATGCTATTGCACGCTTGTCTCGTGTATCGGAGTTACGTAGTAATGTTTCCACACGTCCTAGTGGCGCGCAATTGTGGTCCGGCTCGGTGTGTTGTGTACTACGCCCCTCTGCGTGTGCTCGGCCGAGAGTCGTCCTCCGTTAAGCGGACGTTCCTGTCGTATATCGGCCTGTGCCGGGGCTGTGTTCATGGGTTGAGCTGCAATATTTTGCCTTTGAGATTCCTACATCTACATCTACATCTACATTTATACTCCGCAAGCCACCCAACGGTGTGTGGCGGAGGGCACTTTACGTGCCCCTGTCATTACCTCCCTTTCCTGTTCCAGTCGCGTATGGTTTGCGGGAAGAACGACTGTCTGAAAGCCTCCGTGCGCGCTCTAATCTCTCTAATTTTACATTCGTGATCTCCTCGGGAGGTATAAGTAGGGGGAAGCAATATATTCGATACCTCATCCAGAAACGCACCCTCTCGAAACCTGGCGAGCAAGCTACACCGCGATGCCGAGCGCCTCTCTTGCAGAGTCTGCCACTTGAGTTTATTAAACATCTCCGTAACGCTATCACGGTTACCAAATAACCCTGTGACGAAACGCACCGCTCTTCTTTGGATCTTCTCTATCTCCTCCGTCAAACCGATCTGGTACGGATCCCACACTGATGAGCAATACTCGAGTATAGGTCGAACGAGTGTTTTGTAAGCCACCTCCTTTGTTGATGGACTACATTTTCTAAGGACTCTCCCAATGAATCTCAACCTGGTACCCGCCTTACCAACAATTAATTTTATATGATCATTCCACTTCAAATCGTTCCGCACGCATACTCCCAGATATTTTACAGAAGTAACTGCTACCAGTGTTTGTTCCGCTATCATATAATCATACAATAAAGGATCCTTCTTTCTATGTATTCGCAATACATTACATTTGTCTATCTTAAGGGACAGTTGCCACTCCCTGCACCAAGTGCCTATCCGCTGCAGATCTTCCTGCATTTCGCTACAATTTTCTAATACTGCAACTTCTCTGTATACTACAGCATCATCCGCGAAAAGCCGCATGGAACTTCCGACACTATCTACTAGGTCATTTATATATATTGTGAAAAGCAATGGTCCCATAACACTCCCCTGTGGCATGCCAGAGGTTACTTTAACGTCTGTAGACGTCTCTCCATTGATAACAACATGCTGTGTTCTGTTTGCTAAAAACTCTTCAATCCAGCCACACAGCTGGTCTGATATTCCGTAGGCTCTTACTTTGTTTATCAGGCGACAGTGCGGAACTGTATCGAACGCCTTCCGGAAGTCAAGAAAAATAGCATCTACCTGGGAGCCTGTATCTAATATTTTCTGGGTCTCATGAACAAATAAAGCAAGTTGGGTCTCACACGATCGCTGTTTCCGGAATCCATGTTGATTCCTACATAGTAGATTCTGGGTTTCCAAAAACGACATGATACGCGAGCAAACAACATGTTCTAAAATTCTACAACAGATCGACGTCAGAGATATAGGTCTATAGTTTTGCGCATCTGCTCGACGACCCTTCTTGAAGACTGAGACTGCCTGTGCTCTTTTCCAATCATTTGGAACCCTCCGTTCCTCTAGAGACTTGCGGTACACGGCTGTTAGAAGGGGGGCAAGTTCTTTCGCGTACTCTGTGTAGAATCGAATTGGTATCCCGTCAGGTCCAGTGGACTTTCCTCTGTTGAGTGATTCCAGTTGCTTTTCTATTCCTTGGACACTTATTTCGATGTCAGCCATTTTTTCGTTTGTGCGAGGATTTAGAGAAGGAACTGCAGTGCGGTCTTCCTCTGTGAAACAGCTTTGGAAAAAGGTGTTTAGTATTTCAGCTTTACGCGTGTCATCCTCTGTTTCAATGCCATCATCATCCCGTAGTGTCTGGATATGCTGTTTCGAGCCACTTACTGATTTAACGTAAGACCAGAATTTCCTAGGATTTTCTGTCAAGTCGGTACATAGAATTTTACTTTCGAATTCACTGAACGCTTCACGCATAGCCCTCCTTACGCTAACTTTGACATCGTTTAGCTTCTGTTTGTCTGACAGGTTTTGGCTGCGTTTAAACTTGGAGTGAAGCTCTCTTTGCTTTCGCAGTAGTTTCCTAACTTTGTTGTTGTACCACGGTGTAAAACAGCTTTGGAAAAAGGTGTTTAGTATTTCAGCTTTACGCGTGTCATCCTCTGTTTCAATGCCATCATCATCCCGTAGTGTCTGGATATGCTGTTTCGAGCCACTTACTGATTTAACGTAAGACCAGAATTTCCTAGGATTTTCTGTCCAGTCGGTACATAGAATTTTACTTTCGAATTCACTGAACGCTTCACGCATAGCCCTCCTTACGCTAACTTTGACATCGTTTAGCTTCTGTTTGTCTGACAGGTTTTGGCTGCGTTTAAACTTGGAGTGAAGCTCTCTTTGCTTTCGCAGTAGTTTCCTAACTTTGTTGTTGTACCACGGTGGGTTTTTCCCGTCCCTCACAGTTTTACTCGGCACGTACCTGTCTAAAACGCATTTTACGATTGCCTTGAACTTTTTCCATAAACACTCAACATTGTCAGTGTCGGAACAGAAATTTTCGTTTTGATCTGTTAGGTAGTCTGAAATCTGCCTTCTATTACTCTTGCTAAACAGATAAACCTTTCTCCCTTTTTTTTATATTCCTATTAACTTCCATATTCAGGGATGCTGCAACGGCCTTATGATCACTGATTCCCTGTTCTGCACTTAAAGAGTCGAAAAGTTCGGGTCTGTTTGTTATCAGTAGGTCCAAGATGTTATCGCCACGAGTCGGTTCTCTGTTTAATTGCTCGAGGTAATTTTCGGATAGTGCACTCAGTATAATGTCACTCGATGCTCTGTCCCTACCACCCGTCCTAAACATCTGAGTGTCCCAGTCTATACCTGGTAAATTGAAATCTCCACCTAAGACTATAACATGCTGAGAAAATTTATGTGAAATGTGTTCCAAATTTTCTCTCAGTTGTTCTGCCACTAATGCTGCTGAGTCTGGAGGTCGGTAAAAGGAGCCAATTATTAACCTAGCTCGGTTGTTGAGTGTAACCTCCACCCATAATAATTCACAGGAACTATCCACTTCTACTTCACTACAGGATAAACTACTACCAACAGCGACGAACACTCCACCACCGGTTGCATGCAATCTATCCTTTCTAAACACCGTCTGTACCTTTGTAAAAATTTCGGCAGAATTTATCTCTGGCTTAAGCCAGCTTTCTGTACCTATAACGATTTCAGCTTCGGTGCTTTCTATCAGCGCTTGAAGTTCTGGTACTTTACCAACGCAGCTTCGACAGTTGACAATTACAATACCGATTGCTGCTTGGTCTCCGCATGTCCTGACTTTGCCCCGCACCCGTTGAGGCTGTTGCCCTTTCTGTACTTGCCCAAGGCCATCTAACCTAAAAAACCGCCCAGCCCACGCCACACAACCCCTGCTACCCGTGTAGCCGCTTGTTGCGTGTAGTGGACTCCTGACCTATCCAGCGGAACCCGAAACCCCACCACCCTATCGCGCAAGTCGAGGAATCTGCAGCCCACACGGTCGCAGAACCGTCTCAGCCTCTGATTCAGACCCTCCACTCGGCTCTGTACCAAAGGTCCGCAGTCAGTCCTGTTGACGATGCTGCAGATGGTGAGCTCTGCTTTCATCCCGCTAGCGAGACTGGCAGTCTTCACCAAATCAGACAGCCGCCGGAAGCCAGAGAGGATTTCCTCCGATCCATAGCGACACACATCATTGGTGCCGACATGAGCGACCACCTGCAGATGGGTGCACCCTGTACCCTTCATGGCATCTGGAAGGACCCTTTCCACATCTGGAATGACTCCCCCCGGTATGCACACGGAGTGCACATTGGTTTTCTTCCCCTCTCTTGCTGCCATTTCCCTAAGGGACCCCATTATGCGCCTGACGTTGGAGCTCCCAACTACCAGTAAGCCCACCCTCTGCGACCGCCCAGATCTTGCAGACTGAGGGGCAACCTCTGGAACAGGACAAGCAGCCATGTCAGGCCGAAGATCAGTATCAGCCTGAGACAGAGCCTGAAACCGGTTCGTCAGACAAACTGGAGAGGCCTTCCATTCAGCCCTCCAGAATGTCTTTCGCCCCCTGCCACACCTTGAGACCACCTCCCACTCTACCACAGGTGAGGGATCAGCCTCAATGCGGGCAGTATCCCGGGCAACCACAGTCGTAGTCCGATCGGGGGATGCGTGGGACGAGCTGGCCGTCCACGACAAACCCCCATCCGGACCCCCACAGTGATGCCCATTGGCAACAGCCTCAAGCTGTGTGACCGAAGCCAACACTACCTGAAGCTGGGAGCGAAGGGATGCCAACTCAGCCTGCATCCGAACACAGCAGTTGCAGTCCCTATCCATGCTAAAAACTGTTTTGCAAAGAACGTCTGAACTAATCTACAGAGAGCGCAAACAAATCGACAAAATTTAAACGGTTATTAAAATACAAGATTGCCTAGTAAATGCAGTAATGCTGCTACTTGCGCACTGCTGACACACTGCTCGGCGGCGGAAGGAGACTACGCGAATTTACACTATTCACGAACTAAAACGCGGTGCTACAACTCTCAAATACTATAATACGCCCGAAATTTATGAATTAAACAATGCAAGTACCAAAAACACGCAAAGAAATTAAGAATTAAACTATGTAACAAATGAGTGAGCTAGGAGTATACGACTTGCTGCTGCAGCTGCTTATCCAACGGCGGCAGGGAGCACACTGACTTTGACCAACCGACACTGGCCGTTCAAAACAAAAACAGAAGACAAACGACTACGCGAATTTACACTATTCAGGTACTAAAACGCGATGCTACAACTCTCAAATACTATAATACCCCCGAAATTTATGAATTAAACAATGCAAGTACCAAAAATACGCAAAGAAATTAAGAATTAAACTATGTAACAAATGAGTGAGCTAGGAGTATACGACTTGTTGCTGCAGCTGCTTATCCAACGGCGGCAGGGTGCACACTGACTGTGACCAACCGACACTGGCCGTTCAAAACAAAAACAGAAGACAAACGACTACGCGAATTTACACTATTCAGGTACTAAAACACGATGCTACAACTCTCAAATACTATAATACGCCCGAAATTTATGAATTAAACAATGCAAGTACCAAAAACACGCAAGGAAATTAAGAATTAAACTATGTAACAAATGAGTGACTTGCTGCTGCATCTGCTTATCCAACGGCGGCAGGGAGCCTCTGCCTCTTGCATAAATTGAACGATCGATTCTAACTGCGTACTTCCAGTACCGTACCCTGCACTAGCCACACGCGACTCAACCGCTTTATGACGCCTTGCCCGCAAAATCGGAGTGTTACTTTCCCTTACAGTACCTCTTTCCGTATTAACAGATGACCAACGAGCTCACGGCGACGTGCTGCTGCTTATGGCTGAATTTCTACACGCGCGACCGTTCGCACATTTGTCTCATCTCATCCACCAGTTCATTCTGCTGGGTAGTGAGACGAGTTTGTCGTCTCTGATTTCTAACATTCCTTCATGTGTCTTTTTAACCACTTTCTGTCCCTGTTTCTTAAGAGCAGAAATAGCCTCCTTGATTGCGCTCACGTCAACCTTTACCAGCGCTGCCTGATTTCGTGCAACTTGGGCAGTTTTTCGCGCCTCTCGTGCTACTAATCTGGCTTGAAACGTCCCCTTTGAACAATTATACACGACTGTCCTTAAACTGATACACAATATTTTTTTTAGCGCAACTCAATCTGACTTTCAAAAATCCCTACAAAAGAATGGCCCTGACTAACATTAAACTATACCTTTCACAAATCACTTACCTCACAAAAATCTTCGCTGCTCAAGCTACTGCAATACAGCGAGCGCCACTACTGCCAGCTAAATAAAAGATTCAAACTATGGAAGGCACTAACTACTGATAGGGATAGTTAGCAAATGAAAGATATTAGTAGAGAACAAACAATGTATTTACCTTGATATCATCATATATAAATATAGCAGTTCATGACAAATTACAAATCTCCGCCATCTCTCTCCCCACATCCACCACTGCTGGCGGCTCACCTCCAACTGCGCAACGCTACGCGCTGTTCACATCCAGCTGCCGCTGCCCAACACTACAATGGCGAGTATTACAACAATGCAAAGCAGCCACAGACTGCACACAGCACAGCCAGTGATTTTCATACAGAGGTGGCGTTACCAATAAAAAAAACCTAAACAGCCTACTTACATACACAGCCAGTGATTTTCATACAGAGGTGGCGTTACCAATAAAAAACCTAAACAGCCTACTTACAGGCTGTCCTAGCCTCACGTTTGGACTCTACCGCTACTTCTCGTGTCTTACCTGACGTTTTCCTAATGTCTACAACCTTTGCTTTTACCCTCTTAACTTCTTTCCTGCTCTGATTTACGTTTTCGACCAACTCATCACCCCTCCTCTGAATTTCCTCAATTTATTTCATGACTTTGTCCTGTATCTTTTCCTTCTTGTCTTCTGAATTTCCCTAATTTCTTCAATGAAGACATCCTGTGTTCGGTCTTCTTGCTGTCGTCTCTTTTCTTCCCTTACCTTCCTCTGTTTTTCCTCCCCTGCCGTATCTTTTCTGCCTCTTGCATAAATTGAACGATCGATTCTAACTGCGTACTTCCAGTACCGTACCCTGCACTAGCCACACGCGACTCAACCGCTCTATGACGCCTCGCCCGCAAAATCGGAGTGTTACTTTCCCTTACAGTACCTCTTTCCGTATTAACAGAACCTACGTGAACTGTCACCTCAGCGTCGTTTTCACTTTCATTTTCTGAGTAAACTGAACACTTATCATCGGAGTATTCTGCAACCGCGCGGAGTGGTCGTGCGATTTGAGGCTCCATGTCACGGACTGCGCTGCCCCTCCCACCGGAGGTTCGAGTCCTCCCTCGGGCATGGGTGTGTGTGTTGTTCTTAGGATAAGTTCAAGTTAGTTTAAATAGTATGTAAATCTAGGGACCGATGCCCCAGCAGTTTGGTCCCTTAGGAATTCACACACATTGAACAAGTATTGTGCAACTGACATTCGTCCCTGGTTGTAGACTGATTTAATGTAACTTCTTCTACCATTCCATCTTGTTCTGCATTAAAGGCTGGCTCGTCTTCCATTTTGCACGACATTAGTGTGAAGTCTTCCTCACTATAAACACACGCTTTGCTTCTCGTAAGCATACAAATCCATTGCTACTTCCTAAAGTTTCCGATTCTGAAGCATCACGCGGCAGAATTCTACTCTGATGTTCTTTTAATTATTGAACACATTTATGCCTAAGCCCATGGAACAAAACCTACTCTAAAATATCGTACACATCCCAATAAACAAATATGTTCCACAAAAGCTTGCACAATGCTGTTAGCAACGACCCGACTTCAGACAAGAAGTGACGCAGAAGTCACCGACAAACAACAATGAGAAACAAAAACATAAAAAAATAAATCACACAAAAAATGAATACACTGAAATGAAATGACTACAAGATACTACAAATTGCTGAGATACAACATACAGCTCCAAACCTGAGTCTAAATGTTCTCAGTACTCTATAGTCTCGCTTTGAAAAAGAAAGAGAAACACAAGCCTGTTCTGGAAGATAACGCACTAACTACTTCACAAAAGTGTCATGATTCCAGATCCTGGCCAAGGGACGCCAATTGCAAGCCTTCGATTGCTTTAATCATAAATATATGTCAGAGTGATTCTAAATGTCATTAGTTTTACACGAAGAAAAGTATAATCTTCTCCATAACCTTCAAATCGTGAGCTACACCCTTAATTTTTATGTATGAATTAGTGAATTTCCTCATGGCATTTTTGTTGCCTATGCCTAAGCCACTTTCAGAACTCAAATTAATAATCTACCTCTATAGATACTCCGCAAACCAAAGTATGGTGCGTGGCGGAGTGTACCCTGTACCACTACTTGACATTTCCATTCCTATTCCACTCGCAGACAGAGTGAGGAAAACACGACTGTCTGTACGCCTGCGTATGAGCCCTAATTTCTCGTATCTTATATTCTTGGTCCTTACATGCAATGGATGTTGGCTGCAGTAGAATCGTTTGGCAGTCCTCTTCAAATGCCGGTTCTCTAAAATTTCTCAATAGTGTTTCTCGAAAAGAACGTCGCCTTCCCTTCACGGATTCCCATCTGAGTTCCCGAAGCATCTCCGTAACACTTACGTGTTATTCTAACCTGCCGGTACAAATGGTTCAAATGGCTCTGAGCACTATGGGACTTAACTTCTAAGGTAATCAGTCCCCTAGAACTCAGAACTACTTAAACCTAACTAACCTGAGGACATCACACACATCAATGCCCGAGGCAGGATTCGAACCTGCGACCGTAGCGGTCGCGCGGTTTCAGACTCTAGCGCCTAGAACCGCTCGGCCACTCCAGCCGGGCTACCGGTACAAATCTAGCAGCCTGGCTCTGAAATATTTCGATGTCTTCCTTCAATCCGATCTTTACAGGTGAACCACTTTTTCCTAAAATTCTCCCAATAAACCGAACACAGCCGTTCGCCTTCCCTACCACAGTTCTTACTTGTTCGTTCCACCACTTATGGCTTTGCAACGTTACTCTCATATGTTCAAACGATTTGACTGTGTCAAGCAGGACACTAGCAATACTATATCCGAATGTTACAGGTTTGATCTTCCTACTCATCCGCATTAACATACATTTTTCCACATTTAGTCTAGCTGCCATTCATCACACCAACTGGAAATTTTGTGTAAGTAGCCTTGTATCTTGCTACATTCACTCAACTTCGACTCCTTACCGTACACCACGGCATCATCAGCAAACAATCGCAAATTGCTGCCCACCCTGTCCGCGAAACCACTGATGTATACAGAGAACAACAGCGGTCCTATAACACTTCCCTGGGTCACTCCTGACGATACCCTTATCCGTGATGAACGCTCACCGTAGAGAACAACATACTGGGTTTTATTATTTAAGAAATCTTCAACCCACTCACATATCTATGAAGTTATTCCATACGCTCGTAACTTCGTTAACAGCCTTCAGTGAGGAACCGTGTCCAATGCTTTCCGGAAATTTATAAATATCGAAGCTTCCTGTTGCCCCTCATCCATAATTCTCAGTATATCACGGGAGAAGAGGGTAAGTTGAGTTTCGTTCTAGCAATGCTTTCTAAAACAATGCTGATTCGTGGACGTAAGCTTCTCAGTTTCTAAAAAGTTTAATATATTCGAACTGATAATATGTTCAAGGATTCTATAGCAAACATAAGTTACGAATATTGGTCTGTAATTTTGCTGGTCGGTTCTTTTAACCATCTTATATACTAGAGTCACCTCCGCTTTTTTCCCATCGCCTGGGCGAGAGATTCACGATAAATGCAGGCTAGGTAAGGAACGAATGCCGTAGACTACTCTCTGTGAAATCGAACTGGGATTCCATACGGACCTCTTGATTTTTTTGCTTTCGAATCTCTCATTTGTTTCTCTACGCCAGGTATGATTATTACTATGTCGTTCATAGGGAAGTCTGTTCGACGGTCAAATTACATGATGTTTGTACGATTATCCTGTGTGAACGATTTCTTGAACGTGAAATTGAAAACTTCAGCTTTCGCTTTGCTATCTTCAGCTGCCACGCCAGACTGGTCAACAAGGGACAGAATGGAAGCCTTAGACCCGCTTAGAGATTTTACGTAACACCAGAGTTTCCTCGGGTTCTCTGTCAGATTTTTTACTAAGGTGTGACGGTGGTAGTTCTTGTATGCTTCATGCATACGTGTTTCGACAGACGTACGAATCTCTACTAACCTTCGCTTGTCGTCATTTGTACGTTACCTTTCGAACCGAGAGTGTAACAGCCTCTAATTCCTCGGCGTCCGCCGAATTTTGCTATTAAACCATGGTGGGACTTTTCCATTCTTTATCCACTTACTAGGCACATAACTCTCCTGACCACTTTTAACAATCTGCTTAAACTTTGCTCATAATTCCTGTACATCCATCTTACTGGAACTAAGTGATGCCAGTTCACCGTCTAAGTGAGATTCTAATAACTGCTTATCTGCTCTGTCAAGCAGAAACATTATCCTAGCCCTCTTGACTGATTTATTAATTTTCGTAATCATAGTTGCTATAATGACATTATGCTCGTTAATCGCTGTTTCTATACCGACATTGCCGAAAAGGTCCGACGTATTTGTAGCTCATTCCATTGCCTGTGGACTGCCGAGCTAGCTTTTCAAGGCAATTTTCAGAAAACGTGTCCAAAATATTTCGCATGACGGTCTCTCTGTACACCCGCAATGAATCCATAGACATCCAAGTCTATACTCGGGAGCTTAAAGTCGTCTCCAACTAGTATTGCATGACCTGGGTATACATGGTGAAAAGCATTTAAACCGACAAGCTCTGGAAGGTTGTAGGGGACACCAAAACAAATATTTTTCCCTAACGTCATTTTTTCCTATGAGGAGTATTTAAACCGGTAGAGAAAGATTTCTCTGGCGGCAAATTAATTAAACCAACAAACACTCTTTCATTTTTTTATGACCAAGAGACAACACATTAACACAACACAATTACACAATTTGAATTACAGTAGATTTTCAAAAATGCCTCCAGTGACATGTAAACAAAGTTTTCACCGTCGAATCATGTTCTGTCTGACACGGGCAAAAACCGCAGGAGTACCTTGAATTGTTCCTGCTGCTGCTACTATCCGGGCTACCAGATCCTCTTCTGATACAACAGAAGTTGTGTAAACAAGGCTGCGCATCTCTCCCCACACAAAAAAGACCAGAGGGGACATATCTGGGGATCGAGCAGGTTATGGTACAGGACCACCTCTGCCAATCCACGTTTTTGGGAACCGTCGGTCCAGGAATCGACACACACGACGACCGAAATGTGCTGGCGTCCCGCCAAGTTGGAACCACATGCATTGTCTTGTAGGGAGCGGGACGTCTTCCAGCAAGTCTGGAAATGCTCTGGCGAGAAAATTATAATAGTGCCTGCCATTTAATGGCCTAGGTAGCATATACGGCCCAATTAAACAGTCCCCAACAACACCTTTTCATACATTAACGAAGAACCGCACTTGTTGATCAATCCGCTGTGCGGCTCGTCCGTTGTGGTGCGCTACGTAGTACGCACCAAGCATGTCAGTGTACTCACTCCAGGTGTATCGCTGCATTAGTAAACAGAGACAATGCACTACTACACTGCTGGACAGCAGTTGCCTACAACTGAAGAGCGTAATACGCCCTCTAACAACTTAAAATCGTAATACGGCCCCTAACAACTGAAGAGCGTAATACAGCCTCCACCGGTTTAAATAATCCTCGTAGGAAAAAATGACATTAGGGAAAAATATTTGTTTTAATGTCCCCTACAACCTCCCAGAGCTTGACGGTTTAAATGGCTGGCTCTGAGCACTATGGGACTTAACATCTATGGTCATCAGTCCCCTAGAACTTACAACTACTTAAACCTAACTAACCCAAGGACATCACACAACACCCAGCCATCACGAGGCAGAGAAAATCCCTGACCCCGCCGGGAATCGAACCCGGGAACCCGGGCGTGGGAAGCGAGAACGCTACCGCACGACCACGAGATGCGGGCGACGGTTTAAATACTTTTCACCCTGTATACGCGCTATTGACCGTAGAATTTCTTTGAATGACTCTAGAACTGTCACAGCAAAATCGGATGGCAGGTAAAAACATCTAACAACTAACCTGCTTTCACCTACACCTGTTATACGCGACCAGATGACTTCACTGTCACACTAATTAATGAATACTGAACCTTAAATTGGTGGTGAACTCTTGAATAGTGTAGTATGGATGATAACAGTGGCCTACTTAACTTTACAAAAATAATAACAAGTTTTATTAATCCTTTTATAACTACAACCAGCTGATAAATCTTACACAAAGAAAAAAGCGACAATCACAAATCAAAAACGGGATGTTGCTTGGTTGGCAAAGCATTCACCTGGGTGGAAACTATACAAATTCTCTCCCTTTTACAGCGCAATCTGACTTTGTTCACATGAATCCACTGTGAGGACCGACTCTATTCAAATGGAATCCGCTACGGCCAAGTATACCACAATGTATGGTTCACCTGAGAACAGGGAGCTGTGAATGTCATTTAACAACCCCGTGCTAGTGCAGCAATACTTTACACTTTCACCTTGATTCAGACGGCAGCAGTCGCAGTGGTCGAGCGGTTCTAGGCGCTTCAGTCCGGAACCACACGGCTGCTACGGTCGCAGGTTCGAATCCTGCCTCGGGCATGAATGTGTGTGATGTCCTTAGGTTGGATAGGTTTAAGTAGTTCTAAGTCTAGGGGACTGATGACCTCAGATGTTAAGTCCCATAGTGCTTAGAGCCATCTGATCCATTTTCAGACGGCAGCAGAAAACGGCGCGCTGTGGGCGAGGAGCGGTGCGCTGCAGCAACTGGAAAGTTCTGACGTGGCCACGAAAATATAAATTGCGCAGTCTTCCGTTCTGATTATCAGAACGCTAGAAACTTTCCTATCAGAATCCTGAAATCCTGGCAGATTTCAGTGTGAAGTGCCACTATTCGCTGGTCTGTCCAGACCAATTTGACTCACAGGCACGATGGCGCATGCTGGAATTGTCAAACGTCAAACGATCGACTCATGATGAACACATTCATCCTCGTGACACACGATACATCTGACATCATATGTAGTTCCACTGGCGGTACAGTTGGAAACTGCCATTGACTCTTACCCGGCCACAAAATACAAACCACAAGTCTCACCCACTAGGGAAAGACCTGAAATCCTCCACCACGGGAGGACCGAAAGACGTAGAAGGCAAAGAATCACAACCACTTTCCACCAAGCCTCGGTACAGGAGCCGAATTAGCAAAAACCAAACCGCCCTCACATTGCACAAATCAATCGAACTGTCCTCTGCTCATTGAATCTCTCACGTGACTAGTCTGTTGTCGCTGTAGCTAATCCATACACAGCACTGGGGTTCCCAGACTGGGCAGAAAGCCTCCACTTTTCATATCTTGAGCGGAGCCAGTCAGCGACTCCAAATCACTCTGGTCTGAAACAAAGATTTTAGACTACGGAGGTGTTGTTCTCTCGGTAAGCGTGGCCATGTTTTGGCAAAAAGACATCCATCCGCCTAGCCGGGACCACAGTCCCTCATTTACGGAGGGATCTAAACTTTCTAGGCCGACCATTTACAATTGTTGAAAGGTGGCTGTTACGCTACCCAGACAGTTGGATCAGTGAAATATAAATTTTTGCACCTCGCAAAAGAACCTGACTTAATAAGTGCACCAGCCGCTCTTTCCGTATCGTCCTAGCGTCTAATATGAAATTGTATGGAGTTTTATGACCTTTACACCGTTTTCACAAAGCTCAGTTTACAGCAGTCACTCTTGAATTGCGCCCTCCATCCACTTGCCGCCAACTGGCCGCCTTTGCAACGGACTGCCGCCTGGTCTATGTAAAATGACTGGCGAACGGCGCCCTTCTCTCTGACCCTAAGCAGAAGGATGAGAAGGCTCCGGCCAGACGTCCCTCTGCAGGTACGATCCACTGGGTGATGCTTCCAAGAATAACTCACCACACTCAGCATTTATGGCCACCAATTCATCTCCCTTGCTGTTCTCCGTCGCCTCCACTATGGAGCCTTGGGTACAATTTCTCTACAGGTTACAAATGCAGTTATAAGGACTTTCTGCCCACAATTTCCGACCTAGCGAGGTGGCGGGCAAAATGTAGTGTGAGGAAGGCTATGCGAGAGGCGTTCAATGAATTCGAAAGTAAAGTTCTATGTACTGACTTGACAGAAAGTCCTAAGAAATTCAGGTCTTATGTCAAAGCGGTAGGTGGATCAAAACAAAATGTCCAGACACTCAGTGACCAAAATGGTATTGAAACAGAGGATGACAGACTAAAGGCCGAGAAATACTAAATGTCTTTTTCCACAGCTGTTTCACAGAGGAAGACTGCACTGTAGTTCCTTCTCTAGATTGTCGCACAGATGAAAAAATTGTAGATATCGAAATAGACGACAGAGGGATAGAGAAACAATTAAAATCGCTCAAAAGAGGAAAGGCCGCTGGACCTGATGGGATACCCGTTCGATTTTACACAGAGTACGCGAAGGAACTTGCCCCCCTTCTTGCAGCGGTGTACCGTAGGTCTCTAGAAGCGCGTAGCGTTCCAAAGGATTGGAAAAGGGCACAGGTCATCCCCGTTGTCAATACGGGACGTCGAACAGATGTGCAGAACTACAGACCTATATCTCTAACGTCGATCAGTTGTAGAATTTTGGAACACGTATTATGTTCGAGTATAACGGTTTTTCTGGAGACTAGAAATCTACTCTGTAGGAATCAGCATGGGTTTCGAAAAAGACGATCGTGTGAAACCCAGCTCGCGCTATTCGTCCACGAGACTCAGAGGGCCGTAGACACGGGTTCCCAGGTAGATGCCGTGTTTCTTGACTTCCGCAAGGCGTTCGATACAGTTCTCCACAGTCGTTTAATGAACAAAGTAAGAGCATATGGACTATCAGACCAATTGTGTGATTGGATTGAAGAGTTCCTAGATAACAGAACGCAGCATGTCATTCTCAATGGAGAGAATTCTCCCGAAGTAAGAGTGATTTCAGGTGTGCCGCAGGGGAGTGTCACAGGACCGTTGCTATTCACAATATACATAAATAACCTTGCGGATGACATCGGAAGTTCACTGAGGCTTTTTGCAGATGATGCTGTGGTGTATCGAGAGGTTGTAACAATGGAAAATTGTATTGAAATGCAGGAGGATCTGCAGCGAATTGACGCATGGTGCAGGGAATGGCAATTGAATCTCAATGTAGACAAGTGTAATGTGCTGAGAATACATAGAAAGATAGATCCCTTATCATTTAGCTACAAAATAGCAGGTCAGCAACCGGAAGCAGTTAATTCCACAAATTATCTGGGAGTAGGCATTAGGAGTGATTTAAAATGGAATGATCATATAAAGTTGATCGTCGGTAAAGCAGATGCCAGACTGAGATTCATTGGAAGAATTCTAAGGAAATGCAATCCGAAAACAAAGGAAGTAGGTTACAGTACGCTTGTTCGCCCACTGCTTGAATACTGCTCAGCAGTGTGGGATCCGTACCAGATAGGTTTGATAGAAGAGTTAGAGAAGATCCAACGGAGAGCAGCGCGCTTCGTTACAGGATCATTTGGTAATCGCGAAAGCGTTACGGAGATGATAGATAAACTCCACTGGAAGACTCTGCAGGAGAGACGCTCAGTAGCTCGATACGGGCTTTTGTTAAAGTTTCGGGAACATACCTTCACCGAAGAGTCAAGCAGTATATTGCTCCCTCCCACGTATATCTCGCGAAGAGACCATGAGGATAAAATCAGAGAGATTAGAGCCCACACAGAAGCATACCGACAATCCTTCTTTCCACGAACAATACGAGACTGGAATAGAAGGGAGAACCGATAGAGGTACTCAGGGTACCCTCCGCCACACACCGTCAGGTGGCTTGCGGAGTATGGATCTAGATGTAGATGTAGATGTAGATGTAGAACTCGCATTCGGGAGGACGACTTTTCAATCCCGCGTCTGGCCATCCTGATTTAGGTTTTCCGTGATTTCCCTAAATCTCTCCAGACAAATGCCGGGATGGTTCCTTTGAAAGGGCACGGCCGACTTCCTTCCCCGTCCTTCCTTAATCTGGTGAGATCGATGACCTCGTTGTTTGGTCTCCTACTCGAAACAACCCAACCCCAACCCCACAATTTCCTCATTAAAAAAATGATAAACCGCATATGCCAAATGTATTACTGGGGAACACCGAGATCATGACCTAAAATTTGATTGATAATCTGACTGACAATGCTGTTAAAGAGAGAGAGTGGTGTGCCATCGCCGGCCGATGTGGCCGAGCGGTTCTAGGCGATTCAGTCTGGAACCGCGCGACCGCTACGGTCGGTCGCAGGTTCGAATCCTGCCTCGGGCATGGATGTGTGTGTTGTAAAGAGGAGAACACGTCGCGCAAACTCTTTAGTTTGTCTTCCTATTATGGGAAACATTTTGTTTCAAACAGCAAGAATCACCAGTAGATTTCAGGTGAAACTTATTGTGGGTCAACTATCTAAGATTGCAGACCTTTTTGGATCAGTGAAGGACGACTTGTTATTGCGGAAGGCTGCAATTTACAAAATACCTTGTCAGCGTGGTACGGCTGACATAGGACAAACTACACGCCCTGTGAAAGAACGCTGCACTGAACTTCAATGTTATACTAGCCTTTTGCAACCAAGTAAGTTCGTTATTGACGAACACTGTGTTTCCACTGGACATTGAATGGAGTATGATACAACTGTGATTCTGACCACAGCGAAATCTTTTTGGGACTTCATTTCTAAATAAACCGTGGAAATACGTCTGGCAGAAAATCTGTTGAACCATGATTGCGGATACTAGTTGAACAGTGCGTGTAACTCCATCATTTCAACGATTTGCTCTAATCGAAGACGACTGAGTGCGCCGACGGCCGCCGTGAGAGGTAACGCGGAGGACAGCGGAGTTCCGTGGTTCCATCAGCGACGGCGCTGCAGCCGGAAGTGTGGTCCGTCTGTCGCTTTGAATTCTGAGTCATGAGCCTAATACCCGCAGCGCTCTGTACATGACGCAACGGAGCGAGTCTTCGTCAGTGTCATCTGAAGATGACTGGCAGATGCCCAGTCGAAACATTGTGCGATGAATTGAACGACGACCCGCTGCAAGCAAGAAATTTGTTTGAATGCATAGTTCCTCAGTGAATTAAAAACTGGGGCCTGATCCACTGGTCGCAAAACAAAATTAAAATCTCCGTCTAACAGAAGTTTTTGCGAAGTTTTACGAAATGAAGTATATCCTCTTTCTCCATCCGTAGAATGGCCAGATGCTGAAGAGGCATAAAGAAGAATTAAAGTAAGGTCACAAAAAGTGCAGCCTATCACTCGTCCGTTATCAAGAGCTTCGAAATCGATCAGTGGTAATGCCTCTCAGTAAAATAATGCAGTATCAGTAGACAGTTCAGAAGCCACAAGAAAGTAGAAAAGCCAGGAATAGAAAAATGATCAAGTAACGTTTTTCCTTTGCACAGATATCACATCTGCACTTGACTTGTAAATAAAGTATTGCAGCACCACAAGTATAAGATAGAACTAATTCTGTTCACATTCAAGGTAAGAAAAGTATAGGCCTGCATCCAGTTATAACCAAATCAATTCAGTTGATTGTTTGTAAGTGACCTTTAAGATGGTGTATCACAGTCCATAGTAGAGTCAATAGATGAATCTGAATGTAAAGTGCTGGATCCCTCTCCTCCACACTCTTTATACTTTTTCCCTTTTTCGCGACGCCGCACGCTGAGATTGAAAACGGTGTTTATTACGGCATGGCGAGAAAGCGATGATGATGATGTTCGGTTTATGGGGGCGCTCAACTGCGCCGTCATCAGCGCCCCTACAAAGTCCCAATTTTTACACAGTCCAAGTAGTACACAATCCACTCTAGGCACTTTCACGAATGATGATCTGGATCCGAGCGACCGCTACGGTCGCAGGTTCGAATAATTCCTCGGGCATGGATGTGTGTGATGTCCTTAGGTTAGTTAGGTTTAAGTAGTTCTAAGTTCAAGGGGACTGATGACTTCAGATATTAAGTCCCATAGTGCTCAGAGCCATTTGATTTGAACGAATGATGACGAGGAGGACAACACAAACACCCAGTCCCAGGACAGAGAAAATCCCCAACCCAGCCGGGTATCTAACCCGGGACCGTGTGATGCAGAGGCAGCAACGCTTGCCACTAGACCACGAGCTGATGACTTTCGCCAGAAAGCGAGTGCTGCTTGCGGAAACGTCGTGTCCTGCGGAAATTCAGTATCAGGCGCAGGGGAAGGAGTCGGCACACCCCACTCCTCCACAGGTGGTCGGTGCTGTTCCTGAGAATTGACGAAAACGAAGACTGACCGTATTTCTTTTGCCATCACCACGTGTTCCACAGGCACACTTGTGCCGGTCTGGGTCGGATCGATATTGACCTGTGGCAGGCTTCCCCATCCGCGGACAGAAAAAAAGAGCTGAAAAAAAGGGAGGCCGGCAAGTCCGTCGATATAGTACGGAGCTCCGGAACAAGCTCGTCCTAATGCGATCCTGAAGAGGCGGTCTCGGTCTCGAGAGATACATCGGAGGGAGTGCTGGACAGTTTCGGATATCGAACAGCAACTGACGTTTTATCATCTGATTAGAAATCGCTTACGGGAGAGGCATCCTCCAATGGAATGTTTTCAGTAGTGCGGAGAAGGGAAGAGTAATCGTGCGAATCCTCACCATCTAGCGTCTGTCTACGCTTGCTTTGCAGTGGAAGTCGCTGCAAGCGGGTGCTAGAGCGGCGAAGTCCTTACGCGATCTTAACGGCGGAAATTCACTATGGCTATCAAGCAATGGCTCGCGTTGACCCTCAGGAACTTGGTTCGACACAATACCTGTCACCAGAGCCGTGAATCACGCCACATTTACCGGCCCGAGCACGCCTGCAGCCGACCTCTCTGTTCTGTTCCCTGCACCGCGGGTAGTTGAGCTCAACTGTTCCAGAACAGAATGCAAGAGTCACGATGCGTCGCCGAGGCCCGTGTCTGTTTCAGGTACCCAGCCGATCCAGAGCGTCAACAGGCCTCAGTGAAACAACCTGCATTCGAAAAGGTGGAATGCAACCCTATGCAGATAGTGATCAGATCGTAAGCAGTTCGCAACTGTTTTGGTTTTTCTTTGTTGCGCTTTGGACTACCATATGTGAAGATGTCCGAAATACATAACGAACACCAAAAATCTTCCCAGTGCCCTAGGATTAGGAAATGTGAGGAAGAAAAAAAAGAAGTTCCCCAGAAACAGGAGGAGAGAAACTGCACTCGTCTAAAGAAAACAAAATCTGGAGATAGCATGGTGTGGCAAAATTTTGCGCATGTTGTAGATAATGAAAATAAATCTGTGGGTTTTGCGGATTGTAGTGTCTGTCGTAAGCTATTAGCTTTTCGTGACGGTAGTACCAGTACCCCGTTGCGGCCCTTGAATACCTGCAAAGCTTCTCCTAATAGTCACATAGCAATAGCAACCTTCCGGCGTCAGCAAAATACATTTTCCTGGAGAAGTGTGTACATCTACATCTACATCTACATCTTCATCTACATCTACATGGATACTCTGCAAATCACATTTAAGTGCCCGTTCATTTTACTCCCGTTTGCTACACTGAGATTCCCACAGGAGGTCGGACATTTTTGCGTCTCTGCTCTGAATACCTGCAAGAGATGTAAGACCTTTCCACGCAGTTGCAGGATAAGGCTTTCAAGATCTTGCACAAACTCTGACAGAGATAGGAGCACAGTACAGTAGGTCTTTTCTTCAGAGCAGAGACGCAAAAATGTCCGACCTCCTGTGGGAATCTCAGTGTAGCAAACGGGAGTAAAATGGACGGGCACTTAAATGTGATTTGCAGACTATCCATGTAGATGTAGATGAAGATGTAGATGTAGATGTATACTGTGGATAGGTGGCGTTCGGTGGGAATGTGGATCGGCCATGAATCGTGCCGAGATCGTCCGTGCAGTGACGATAACGCTGTGTCTCTGATGGCACAGTGGTTAACGCACTGCCTAATAAGCAGTAGATCCCGGCTTCGAATTCCGGTCCAGGACACATTTTCGCTAGTCTCCTCTGATTCTGCGTAATGTCTCGCTACAGCTGACAGCAATGATCATCTTCAATTTACATATAATGTTTCACAGCTGCGGATTCTGCGTGGTGTCTGTTCTTTCGGACATGTGCGAAAGAACAGACACCACGCTTTCATGTAATGGAAGAGGAAACTGTCGATGAACTTTCCGTGTAACTGCTGGTGGGAAAACAAAATAAGGGACAGTCACTTCTGGAGTAGTGGAAATAAAGAGCAACAACTTATCCCAAACTGTCGCAAGTGTCACGAGAGGTTCAGGGTATATCTGCCTCTAGTGCCTCTAGCGACATGGTATTTAGTAGAGCTGGGCTTGTTATTACCGATAAACGTAATGGAATATCTATAGAAAATGTGAATGATCTGCTTATGGTGCACTGTAATACCACCATAAGTTTCAGCTACATTTCCATAACATCCTACTTTATTACCATAAATCTCTAACGTTTTAATTGTTTGTTTCAGGAATAAATTCATCCTTAAGAACGTTAAAGCGTTACGAGGAGAAGGATATTTCTTTATTTGCTTGAAGCTAGAAGGATTTCAGTCGACTTTGTATGCCGTTATTGTCTGCAGTTTGTGTTCCTTCGTTAATTTTGCTTTTAATTTTATCAAATGTTTTTTGCACCCAGCAGTGAATTTAGAGGCTCTCTCGTACAGCTGTGATGCCATTTAGATATTTCTTCAGATACGTAAGAGCAGTGGTTCCTAAATTTTCTTACTGTAACATACGGGTAATTTAATTCCAGGATAATGGTTTAATAGATCTAATGCTTTCATATGGTTTACATTTCAGTTGTGTTACATGAAAAGGCCTCATAAAGGATGTTGCACAATAATTAGGTCTATTATGCAATATTAAAGTATTTTACTCTTGTCTGTTAACATGAAAGTTCTCGTTATAGGATTAATTGCCTACACCGTTTCTTGGAACTCGGTGAGAAGGATACGCCTGTTGTGTACGGCACATAAATTTGAAGTTGGGAACCACAGAAGTTAAAGAAAGTCTGAAATTACTTTCGGAATGGGCCTATAAGTGTCAGAAGGAAACGCCTTTTCGCACAAATATCTGGAAAAGGCAAGTAATAAAGTTGTTACCGCTTTATTTGATAGCGTTGATAATTCCGCCTTTGAGATTAACCAGAAACTTATCTATGACAAAGATTTATAACGTTTCCGTGGCTTCAAGTAACTGGAAGTTACCAGACACTTTCGTTTTAGTTTGTAATTCATATGGATTCCAAAATTCTTGTGTCTTCCAAGACATTACGAGTCTTATTTTTATTTTAAAAACAGCAGGAAAATAATCTCTGAAAGTTTGTCCACGTTCCTTCAAACGTTCTTTAATTAGGTTCCTAGCCTTTTCGTCCGAAGAAAGATGAATTTCTGTTAGTAACTCTTGAAGGGTACCGAAAAAACCCAATTTCAATTAAATTTAAAGAGATTTCTCCAACTGCAAACTATTTAATAAACGAGTCAGTACGGTCTTCGACTGTACGGATGTTTGTATTTGGCCCTGAAGTAATAAATTTAAATTATTCATAGCCCGCCCGATTGGCTGTGCGGTTTAACGCACGGGTTTCCGGGCGGGAAGGAGCGCCTGGTCCCCGGTACGAATGCGGTCGGCGGATTTGTGTCGAGGTCCGGTGAACCGGCCAGTCTGTGTATGGTCTTTAGGCGGTTTTCCATCTGCCTCGGCGAATGCGGGCTGGTTCCCCTTATTCCAATTATTGCGCAAACAAGTTCTCCACATACGCGTACACCACCATTACTCTACCACGCAAACTTAGGGGTTACCTTCGTCTGGTGTGAGACGTTTCCTGGGGGGACCACCGGGGGCGAACCGCTCAACAACCCTGGGTTCGGTGTGGGGCGGCGGAGGGGTGAAGTGGACTGCGGTAGTCGTCGTGGGGTTGTGGACCACTGCGGCTGCGGCGGGGACGGAGCCTCCCCGTCGTTTCTAGGTCCCCGGTTAACATACAATACAATACAATACAAACTATTGATTGGTAAGAAATTGTGTGCCAAGTAAGCTACAGTCTGAAGCCTGAGTTTGCTTTAGGAAAGGTGTAGCTGGTATGAAAAAGATAAATTTCATGCAGTATGAGAACAATTCCGTAGCGAGATAACCGCCTAACTTCTGTGTGTCAATAAAAACATTTGAATACTTGCCATTTTCTCATACAGTACTACAAAAATTCGATAATTAGTAGGACGACATTTAATAAAATTAACTAGTTTCAGAACTTCATAAGGTACTGATTGCGCTGATAATTCCGCCTTTGAGCTTAACCAGGAACTTATCTATGACAAGGCGACTCGGGCTCCGGCCCCCACCGGCTGAGCGGCTATGCGAGCCGAGGCGTCCTTGACAGTCGTGGCACACCTCTGTCTGCCACATGGGGAATGAGGTCCCGTAAGTTAAATTTTTTATGATTTTCATAAGTGTATCTTAAGATTGTGCGCAGTGGTTAGCACACTGGACTCGCATTCGGGAGGACTGCGGTTCAAACCCGGGTCCGGCCATCATGATTTAGGTTTTCCGTGATTCCCTAAATCGTTTCAGGCAAATGAGGGGATAGTTCCTTCGAAAGGGCACAGCCGACTTCCTTCCCCATCCTTAACTAATCCGATGGGACCGATGACCTCTCTGTTTGGTCCCCTTCCCCCAAAATGAAACAACCAACCGAAAGCAGGACAGCCTTGAGGATACTCTTTAAAGACAGTATCGCCATTAGACTGTTGTTTAGTTACAGTGTTACATTTACACTTACACAATGCTGTTTACAAACGGGCCGCGAGTTTTAGTTTTGCGCCCGCAGCTGCATAGTGCCTGGAAGGCGCTTGACCTGACGAGCACCCGAGTCACACGACTCGGGCTCCGGCTAGGGTATGTTAATACGACAGTATGCAATCTTAGGCAATTTATAACACTTAAAACACTTGATAATGGCACTTTGAAGCCGAAATCATGATTGTGAAAGTGTAAATGTAACACTGTAAATGTGCGGTAGCGTTCTCGCTTCCCACGCCCGGGTTCCCGGGTTCGATTCCCGGCGGGGTCAGGGATTTTCTCTGCCTCGTGATGGCTGGGTGTTGTGTGATGTCCTTAGGTTAGTTAGGTTTAAGTAGTTCTAAGTTCTAGGGGACTGATGACCATAGATGTTAAGTCCCATAGTGCTCAGAGCCATTTTTGAACACTGTAAATAAACAACAATCTAATGGCGGTACTGACTTTAAAGAAATATATTATGACTGTGGCCCCGCATTATGAAAAAATTATTACTTGAGGATAATGTCATCAGCATCGGGCAGAAGGTTAAACACCCTAAAATTCGTGTAAACCACCTCCACGTTTATCAGAATAATCGTACTGTTTGAACCGTCGCGATGAGTGAAAGGGACTTGTAGTCCCTACCACAGAAGGAGCCTTTCAACCTGAAGCAGGTCTACAAACTTGACGTAAATCACATACGATTCATAATCGAAGAAAGTCATATGAACCTATCCGAAGCTACCTTGATCGTTTCCACAAGCCAGTCATTTATTTCTAACGAAGCTGGCTGCACATGCTTGTTTTAACTAAAACTGATGGTAACTGTTTGTGGAATGTTCCTGGGAGCCATGGACGACGTCACGTTGCAAGACAACGCCGCGTCAAAATTGATTCACAAACACGAAGCACTGAGAGCCAAAGAACGACGCGACATGCACAAGGACTCACAGGACACTAAAGGGAATCAAGGAAGTTCTCACGGTGCTACGGTTGACGTGGAACCAGGCGCAACTTACTCGCCCGACGCGCGAGGCCGGAATGGTCCGCTCGACCGCCGACCTCGTTATACAGGGTGTACATGAAGTCCGGGAACACATTCAATTATTTATTGCACAAGAACTAAACATTGTCCAGATGTCATAAATACTACATTTTGAAGAGAAACTCTGAAAAATATGCTTGGGACAACAGTACATTTTCAGGCAGACAAACTTTCGAAATTACAGTAGTTACAATTGTCAACAACAGATGGCGCTGCGGTCTGGGAAACTCTATAGTACGATATTTTCCACATATCCAGCATGCGTAGCAATAATATGGCGTAGTCTCTGAATGAAATTACCCGAAACCTTTGACAACGTGTCTGGCGGAATGGCTTCACATGCAGATGAGATGTACTGCTTCAGCTGTTCAATTGTTTCTGGATTCTGGCGGTACACCTGGTCTTTCACGTGTCCCCACAGAAAGAAGTCACAGGGGTTCATGTCTGGCGTATAGGGAGGCCAATCCATGCCGCCTCCTGTATGTTTCGGATAGCCCAAAGCAATCACACGATCATCGAAATATTCATTCAGGAAATTAAAGACGTCGGCCGTGCGATGTGGCCGGGCACCATCTTGCATAAACCACGAGGTGTTCGCAGTGTCGTCTAAGACAGTTTGTACCGCTACAAATTCACGAAGAATGTCCAGATAGCGAGATGCAGTAATCGTTTCGGATCTGAAAAATGGGCCAATGATTCCTTTGGAAGAAATGGCGGCCCAGACCAGTACTTTTTGAGGATGCAGGGACGATGGGACTGCAACATGGGGCTTTTCGGTTCCCCATATGCGCCAGTTCTGTTTATTGACGAAGCCGTCCAGGTAAAAATAAGCTTCGTCAGTAAACCAAATGCTGCCCACATGCATATCGCCGTCATCAATCCTGTGCACTATATCGTTAGCGAATGTCTCTCGTGCAGCAATGGTAGCGGCGCTGATGGGTTGCCGCGTTTGAATTTTGTATGGATGGAGGTGAGCCGGCCAGTGTGGCCGTGCGGTTAAAGGCGCTTCAGTCTGGAACCGCGTGACCGCTACGGTCGCAGGTTCGAATCCTGCCTCGGGCATGGATGTGTGTGATGTCCTTAGGTTAGTTAGGTTTAATTAGTTCTAAGTTCTAGGCGACTGATGACCTCAGAAGTTGAGTCGCATAGTGCTCAGAGCCATTTGAACCATTTGAACCAACCATGGATGGAGGTGTAAACTCTGGCGCATGAGACGATACGTGGACATTGGCGTCATTTGGACCGCAGCTGCAACACGGCGAACGGAAACCCGAGGCCGCTGTTGGATCACCTGCAGCACTAGCTGCGCGTTGCCCTCTGTGGTTGCCGTACGCGGTCGCCCTACCTTTCCAGCACGTTCATCCGTCACGTTCCCAGTCCGTTGAAATTTTTGAAACAGATCCTTTATCGTATCGCTTTTCGGTCCTTTGGTTACATTAAACCTCCGTTGAAAACTTCGTCTTGTTGCAACAACACTGTGTTCTAGGCGGTGGAATTCCAACACCAGAAAAATCCCCTGTTCTAAGGGATAAACCATGTGTAACTACCGTAATTTCGAAAGTTTGTCCGCCTGAAAATGTACTGTTGTCCCAAGCATATTGCAACAAACGGTGTATTTCTATCGCTGCTCGTTTAGTTTTTATTGCCGTTTCAAATATACCGGTCATTTTTGAAACACCCCATATATATATATATATATATATATATGCATTCGAAATGCGAACCAAGAGTTACCCGGCAGACGTCAATACGGTAATCGAATTCCTGCCATACCCGTCCCAGCATGACATCGTCGACTGTGGCAGTGGCTTCCCGTATTCTCTCCCGCAGCTCTGCCACATCACGTGGTAGAGGCGGTACATACACCAGATCTTTAATGTATCCCCACAGAAAAAAGTTACACGGTGTGAGATCTGGTGATCGGGGTTGCCATTTCATGAAACAGCTGTCCCCTTCTGCAGCACGGACAATCTATCGATGCAGCAGCTTCGTATTCAGGTACCCACAAACTTCACGATGAAAATGGAGTGGAGCCCCATCCTGCTGAGAGATGAACGGAGAGACCGATTGCATTTGAGGCATCAGCCATTGCTGCAACATGTCCAAGTAGGAATATACAGTGACAGTGCTCTCGGCGAAGAAGAATGGCCCGAACAGTTTTCGACGTGACAGACACAAAAAACATGTACCTTTGGGGAATCACGCTTAAATGGTGGCTTCTTACCGTACTTGGTTCTAAACATCCGTTGAACAGCTGTAGCACCCTTTTTTTGTCTAACTCCAACACACAGAAAGCTCGCTCCGCACCTGAACTCGCCATGTTAGCGACTAGCGAAGACTATCGGCAAATTACCAAACTACGCTGTGGTGATATACATGAAAAAAAAATTCAGGGTTTCTCTTCAAAATGACATATATATATCTGTACAATGTTTGGTTCTTATGCAATAGTCCGCAGCTCGTGGTCGTGCGGTAGCGTTCTCGCTTCCCACGCCCGGGTTCCCGGGTTCGATTCCCGGCGGGGTCAGGGATTTTCTCTGCCTCGTGATGACTGGGTGTTGTGTGCTGTCCTTAGGTTAGTTAGGTTTAAGTAGTTCTACGTTCTAGGGGACTGATGACCATAAATGTTAAGTCCCATCGTGCTCAGAGCCATTTGAACCATTTTCTTGTGCAATAAATAATTGAATGTGTTCGCGGACTTTATGTACACCCTGTATTAGACTCGTACAATGACGTGCACCCAAGCCACAGCAGGAAAACACAAAACCATTAATAACTCAAACATTATTAACTTCGGACGCCACATCATATTAATAAAAATATTTGCTTTCAGACGATGTTTCAATGTATAGCATTTAAAATATGATCTTCCGTAATGAGCTTTGACCACAATTTTTTGAAAAACTATGGAGTGTCTAGCAAAAAGCTGAAATATGTGTCTCTTTTTTTTACAATGTAGAGTGTCCCTGAAAAACTTGATCAAAATCGGTGACCCATACGTCAGACCCTCTCCTTATAAGTAAACTAAGCTTTTGAATCCTTTTAATTCTGTCACAACTATTACCATTAGCTCCGAAAAAAGGAGAAGACGTCTTCCATTCCGTCCATCGACATCCACCAGAAATAATTATGTCTATATTCGTTATGAAACTGATATTTTCTTTAATTTATTAACTCATTTGTATGTGATAATATCCACGGATTAATTCCAGCATTGAAAGATACTACTGCTTCCATAATTGATAAGGGAAGGTTGACGCATTCCCTATGATTAATTCATTTCTTTCACGAAAGATTAACGAGTAAACGCCGTTTACATTTCACATGACTGTCTGTCTAGCTCAGTAGTAATAGTGTGATCCACGCTCTTTTGCCTTCCAGTCTCAAGCCACTTTTCAACATCTTACTTACTTGTTCCGGCAAAATTTCTGTCGGGTTTTGGAACCCTATATGACCTTCGATTTATTATCTCACCACTGTGATCTGATGTAATAGGTATTATACGTTATACCAAGTTTATGCACGGCAAATTTAGCAACGTCGTTAGATTGGACGCAGATTCTGGAGGAGTAGGGTTCAAATACCTATCTGGCCACCTAGATTTAGGATTTTCGATTATTTCGCAAGTCACTTTATGTGAATAACTCTCAAAACTTCAGAATCGATTACTTCTTCATCCGTTGCACAATCAGACGTTGCCTTTCGTCTCTAATGGCCACAATGTCGACAGTAGATAAAACCTAAAACTTCCTTTTTTTAGCACACCTCAACACTTCATCAGATAGGCAGAAAACTGCATTGTGTTAAAGTTATCGCGAAAAAAAATTTTTGACGGATCAGGAATCGAACACAAGTGACCTGCTATAACGAGCAGTCACTGTAACCAACTAGGATACCCTTGCGCACCACTATAATCAAGCCAAACATTTATTCTCACTTACGTTTTCTTTCTATTTTTCCGAAAAACCAAAAGCGAAACTGATGTGTTGGGCAACTGTAATTTACCCTGTCATAGGAAATAAACGTTGATATCGGGTACGGAGGCGTGTTCGGATAGATTAATTGTTTTAAGGTAACTGATGTAATTGGAAAACATTTCGTTCAATATATAGTTGTAAGAGACATACTTTCCCCTCATAATTTAAATAATCGTTGCGTATACGCTGTTACAGCACATGGATTCTGACCTTTCCAGTTTCCTTACATGGTCCTTCGCTACATCTGTCTCAAATGACAGCTCATAATCACAAAATTTTATGATTCGTCGTATATTTATTATACAAACGGTACAAGTATTTCTACTCAGTCTTATTAAAGACTGCGGCACTGTGTTATTTGAATGGAATACTCCCTCGACGTCCAAACTCATAACATTGCTTTCAGTTTAATCAGCAGCAATTTCTCGTGTGTTTGCCATTTCCATTACAAGTATGAAATTCACAGCGATTGAGGTGGCACAGCTACGTGTCGAACATACGGACACAGTAGAAATGAAGGACACGCAGACAAAGTGGATTGTAGTAATCATGTACACTGCTCACTCACATTAATCAAACACTCGAATAACCACCTTTTGCAGGGCAGACCGCTGTAACACGTGCATAAACAGAGTCAGTGAGGTTCTGAAAGGAACCAACAGGGAAGTGGAGCAATGCTGACTCCAGTACCGTGGGCAAAAGGTCGGATTGTAGCCTATCGCTATTGCGGTTTATCGTATCGCAACATTTGCACGAGTTGGTCGAGATCCAATGACTGTTAGCAGAATATGAAATCGTTGGGTTCAGGAGGGTAATACGGAACGCCGTGCTGGATCCCAACGGCCTCGTATCACTAGCAGTCGAGATGAAAGGCATCTTATCCGCATGGCTGTAACGGATCGTGCAGCCAAGTCTCGGTCCCTGAGTCAACTGATGGGGACGTTTGCAAGTCAAAAACAATCTGCACGAACAGTTCGACGACGTTTGCAGCAGCATGGACTATCAGCTCGGAGACCATGGCTGCGGTTACCCTTGACGCTGCATCACAGACGGGAGCGCCTGCGATGGTGTGCTAAACGACGAACCTGTGTGCACGAATGGCAAAACGTCATTTTTTCGGATGAATCCAGGTTTTGTTTACAGCATCATGATGGTCGCATCCGTGTCTGGCGACATCGCTGTGAACGTACATTGGAAGCGTGTATTCGTCATCGCCATACTGGCGTATCACCCGGCGAGATGGTGTGGGTGCCATTGCTTACACGTGTCGGTCGCCTCTCGTTCGCATTGACGGTACTTTGAACAGTGGACGTTACATTTCAGATGTGTTACGAGCCGTGGCTCTACCCTTCATTCGATCCCTGCGAAACCCTACATTTCAGCAGGATAATGCACGACCGTATGTTGCAGGTCCTATACGGGCCTTTCTGGATACAGAAAATGTTCGACTGCTGCCCTGGCCAGCACATTCTCCAGATCTCTCACCAACTGAAAACGTCTGGTCAATGGTGGCCGAGCAACTGGCTTGTCACAATACGCCAGTCACTACTCTTGATGAACTGTACTATCGTGTTGAAGCTGTACCTGTACACGCCATCCAATCTCTGTTTGACTCAGTGGGCAGACGTATCAAGGCCGTTATTACGGCCAGAGGTGGTTGTTCTTGGTACTGATTTCTCAGGATCTATGCACTCAAATTGCGTGAAAATGCAATCACATGTCAGTTCTAGTATAATATATTTGTCCAAGGAATACCCGTTTGTCATCGGCATTTCCTCTTGATGTAGCAATTTTAATGGCCAGTAGTGTACATAAGCAATTCACATAATGAAATGAAGCTTCGTAGTTATAATTATTGGGAGTTGTGTCGTTGTATCTTCCCAGTTACAATTGTTTGCACTTGTTTATCAAGCTTACTGTTGGAAATTATCATCAGTGACTTCAAATGCTCATCAATTACTTACGATCTTAAAATATTTTCTTGTACATTTCATTTCTGAAGAATGTTTTTTCACAGAAATAATTAGTGCCGAAAGCGAAAAATAAACCACAAGCAAACTTGTGCAACTTATCAAACCGTGTGGGTGAAAGACTCTTACAAAATTCCAGCAATGGTGAATTTAAATATTTATCTTTATAAAAGGGGCTATATGGCACATCAATCATTTTCATTTGAAGCTCGGGAAGCCGCGCGGGATTAGCTGAGCGGTCTCAGATACTGCAGTCAAGGACTGTGCGGCTGGTCCCGGCGGGGGTTCGAGTCCTCCCTCGGGCATGGGTGTGTGTGTTTGTCCTTAGGATAATTTAGGTTAAGTAGCGTATAGGCTTAGGGACTGCTGACCTTAGCAGTTAAGTACCATAATATTTCACACACATTTGAACATTTTTTGAAGCTCTGGGGCAAGAACTTCCCCATCGGGGTTAAAAGGATTTTGAAAAATCTTGATATCGTTTGTAGCTGCATCAAAAATTGGAATATGAGACTGATAACTTTACTTGAAGCATTCAAACTTTCAACTGTGGAATCTACCGAAAACTGAGTCTGATTGATGACTGGATATTTGGCACCTATTGAAATGTGAGAATCACTTTTTTTTAATTGAGACAAAATTTCTTTGGCGGAAAGATTTAATATGAGCGTACACAGTAGCTGGTTTCCTCCTTGTAATTAAGGTTGTTCATAGGTTTATTGCCGGCCGCGGTGGTCTAGCGGTTCTAGGCGCTCAGTCCGGAGCGGCGCGACTGCTACGGTCGCAGGTTCGAATCCTGCCTCGCGCATGGATGTGTGTAATGTCCTTAGGTTAGTTAGGTTTAAGTAGTTCTAAGTTCTAGGTGACTGATGACTACAGATGTTAAGTCCCATAGTGCTCAGAGCCATTTGAACCATAGGTTTATTCAAATCTGTACCAAATGATAACTTCCGTAATGACTCTTTTTTTCTTTTTGCAATTCATCCAGAGGACGAGTGAGTCCCTTCAATCAAGAAAATTTCGATCAAAAACCGCGTAAGCGCTTTTCCACAGCTGTAATATTGTAAGTAATTTTCTTCATTCTCTTCAGTAAACTCGTGAGGTTGACTATGATTGAGAGCATGTGATCTTATATAATTAACAGCTGACGTGACGGGCTTTACAACTTTTTGACATGTCAGAGCATTTTTGTGAATGAAGCAATGTACGATTATGGTTTGATCCATCGCCATTTTCTTGCCCCGTGGATAGGAGAGCAAGGTCAGCTTTATTTTTTCCACATGTTTTTGCCCTCAGTTGTTCAAAAATGGTTCAAATGGTTCTAAGCACTATGGGACTTGACATCTGAGGTCATCAGTCCCATAGACTTAGAACTACTTAAACCTAACCAACCTAATGATATCACACACATCCATGCTCGAGGCAGCATTCGAATCTGCGACCGTAGCAGCAGCGCGGTTCCAGACTGCTCTTCCACAGTGGCCAGCGCCATTAGTTGTAATTCACCTTAAGCTTTTCCATTGAAGATAGAACTGCTATGAACCTCAAGAAGCACTTTGTACACTTCATAATTCTTTTTATGCCTCGAATGAAAATTAACACCTGTGCAATATCTGAATTTTTTAACGTAACAGGGAGTCAAGTTCACGGCAAGATGACGTGTGATACAATGACGTACTTTACCATATCGTCGCAGAAGCAGGTAGTACTCGGGTATTCAAGCCATACAGTACGAAGTTTGCTTTTAATATTCCACATGTTGCTACTATCCACAAGATGATGCTGTACCACAGCAGCCGGCCGCTGTGGCCGAGCGGTCCTAGGCACTTCCGTCCGGCGCCGCGAGCTGCTACGGTCGCAGGTTCGAATCCTGCCTCGGGCATGGATGTGTGTGATACCCTTAGGTTAGTTAGGCTTAGGTAGTTCTAAATCTAGGGGACTGATGACCTCAGATGTTAAGTCCCATAGTGCTCAGAGCCATTTGAACCATTTTGTACCACTTCTCTTCTCTCCGGAAGACATCACTACCTTACATTTAGCATCGTCGGAAGTAGTCGTAACAATGCGAAGTGCAGCATGCGTATCGGCTATCATCGCGGCAGTGAAATGACCTCGACACTTGTTCGTAAGTGCCAACAGAAATTTCAGAGTGGAGTCCACTTCAGTTCCTTGTGCCTTAGACTTCTCCATCACCGTCTAGACATGAAACGAAAATCTGAGCGTAGTTCAACAATACAGTTTGTTGGCATGAACAACTACAATCTGCCCAACTTTTCTTGAGACATGCCAGCGATGACCGCTGGGAAGGAAGATGTAACCACTATTGGCGCCACGTGGCGAGGAAATCCCGTATTGCTGATATCATAATCAGCTCGCGCTTAGTTCTTGCCATTTACTGTGATATTAATGACGCGCGTGAGTAACAGGTTTCGTGAGAGCGCGTTATAACGACCTTTACGAGTGCTACTTATTCGTAGCAATGTATATGAAATGAAATTAAGGGCACAGCTCAAGGTTAAACAATATGAAGATCACTACATAACGACTACTGC
Source organism: Schistocerca americana (assembly GCF_021461395.2). Taxonomy (NCBI): domain Eukaryota; kingdom Metazoa; phylum Arthropoda; class Insecta; order Orthoptera; family Acrididae; genus Schistocerca; species Schistocerca americana. Next base: position 373,563,524 of record NC_060130.1, on the reverse strand, counting down.
AGTGCCACTCAGTGTCAGGTCATAAGGAATGGCAGCAGTGGTAAGCGTCATGAAAACTTCTGAATTGTACCGAGGAGTTCCGAGCAGCACTAAGGTATCAGGCCTCATGGGAACTTGGTAATTAGTAAAAGATCCATATGGCCCTTAGGCTAAAATTTTTGGAGAGCGTATCTCCTTGTGTCGACAGATAAGAATACGTAGTAGACGACTAACGAACGAGGTGAGATACCAGGGGATGTTCCTATGTGATGTCGATTTGTAAGATTCTGCTTCATTTCGTTGACTTTACTGCAATATATACCGGGTGATCAAAAAGTCAGTATAAATTTGAAAACTGAATAAATCACGGAATAATGTAGACAGAGAGGTACAAATGGACACACATGCTTGGAATGACATGGGGATTTATTAGAACAAAAAAAATACAAAAGTTCAAAAAATGTCCGACAGATGGCGCTTCATCTGATAAGAATAGCAATAATTAGCATAACAAAGTAAGACAACGCAGAGGTGATGTTCTTTTCAGGAAATGCTCAATATGCCCACCATCATTCGTCAACAATAGGTGTAGATGAGGAATAATGTTGTGAACAGCACTGTAAAGCATGTCCGGAGTTATGGTGAGGCATTGGCGTCGGATGTTGTCTTTCAGCATCCCTAGAGACGTCGGTCGATCACGATACACTTGCGACTTCAGGTAACCCCAAAGCCAATAATCGCACGGACTGAGGTCTGGGGACCTGGGAGGGCCGGCCGGTGTGGCCGAGTGGTTCTACGAGCTACAGTCTGGAACCGCGTGACCGCTACGGTCGCAGGTTCGAATCCTGCCTCGGACATGGATGTGTGTGATGTCCTTAGGTTAGTTAGGTTTAAGTAGTTCTAAGTTCTAGGAGACTGATGACCTCAGCAGTTAAATCCCTTAGTGCTCAGAGCTATTTGAACCTGGGAGGCAAAGCATGACGAAAGGGGCGGCTGAGCACACGATCATCTCCAAACGACGCGCGCAGGAGATTTTTCACACGTCTAGCAATATGGGGTGGAGCGCCATCCTGCATAGACATAGTACGTTCCAGCAGGTGTTTATCAGCCAGGCTGGGGATGATGCGATTCTGTAACATATCGGCGTACCTCTCACCCATCACGGTAGCAGTTACAAAACCAGAATCACGCATTTCCTCGAAGAAAAAAGGCCCGATAACAGTAGATGTGGTAAATCCAACCCATACCACGACAGTTCTAGGATTTTCGGTAGCCCAAATTCTGCAGTTGTGGCGTTGACATACCCTCGGAGCGTGAAATGAGCTTCGTCGGTCCACAACACGTTACTCAACCAATCGTCATCTTCCGCCATCTTTTGAAACGCCCACACCGCAAATGCCCTCCGCTTCACAAAATCGACAGGTAACAGTTCAGGATGCCGATGGATTTTGTACGGATAGCACTGGAGGGTACGCCTAAGTGCCAACCAAACAGTAGTGTATGGAATGCCGGTGCGACGTGCGACTGCACGAGCGCTGCCTTCCCCGTGCATAGACGCACCCGCTACAGCCTCCATTTCTTCCTGAAGTGTCTCAGCAGCATTACGCCACAACGGGGTCCATCGTCGAAACAACCGGTGGCTTCGAACTTCGAACACATTCTCGCCACAGCTTCATTTGTCAACGGACCTTTACCCGTTCGAATCCCCTACCTATGGCGATAGGATCGTAGCGTTGAACTAGCACATTCCCCATTCTGATAATACAGCTTCACTAAAAGCGCCTTTTCAGGTAACGTCAACATGCTGCGACTTCTGGCGCATCTGATTCTCTCTCTTTTTTTCCCTTTTTTGTTATTTTTATACCTGTACAATCAGGTAGGCTGGCAGCGGCACGCTACGCCGCTCTTCAGCCTTAGATTTGACAATGATAGAACACAGAAAGAAGATCCAGAATAAACATAGTGACGGGCAAAAAATAGTGGACACAGAAATACAAAAAACACGGAGCCGTTCACACTCGACGATAACGACACTGAAAACATGTTGACACGGCGCACATAACACTGATGAATTCGACGGCACAGGTGAACGTATGAGCGTGACGGCGGACACTAAAAAACACAAAACGTCGGCACACACACGCGAAACTGATGGCGATGATCTCCGGCGCGCGAATATCCACATAGCGTGTACGAGTCCGGGGACCTGCCAAGAGGGGAAGAAGGGGGAGTGGGAGGGAGAGGGATGAGCAACGATGCCAATGGCGGAGGAGACGGTAGTAGGAACGGAGGAAGGGCTGGAGAGGAAGCCCGGGGGAGTAGTGGGGAGAAAGGTAGGAGGGAGGGAAAGGGGACAGAAGGGAGAGAGGGTGCCCAAAGGAAACAAACACAGGAAGAGGGAGGGAGGATCAAAGTTGGTAGGAGGGGTAGATGGAGGGGAGGAGGGCATCATCATGGAGGGGGAGCTGGCGGAAGCCACATTGGGAGAGGGTGTGGAGAGTGGAGAGATGGAGAGCAGGCGGGACATGGGAGTGCAGGCGTGGCAGCAGACAGGGGTGGGAGAGGATGGGAGAGACCAGCAGGTGAGGAGGATCGAGTTTGCAGGAGGTGTAGAGGATCCGTATCTGTTCAAGGAAAAGGAGGAGGTGGGGGAAGGGAATTAGGTCGTATAGGATCCGCGTGGGGGAGAGGAGACAGATGCGATAGGCGAGGCGAAGAGCATGGCGTTCCAGGATCTTAAGGGATTTGTAAAAGGTAGGGGGAGCGGAGATCCAGGCAGTGTGGGCGTAGCAAAGGATAGGGCGAATGAGGGATTTATAGGTATGGAGGATGGTAGAGGGGTCCAGACCCCAAGTTCGACCAGAGAGGAGTTATAGGAGACAGAGGCAGGAGCGTGCCTTGGCTTGGATCGTCCGGAGGTGGGGGTCCAGGAGAGGTGACGTTCAAGGGTAACACCAAGGTACTTAAGGGTGGTGGTGAGGGCGATAGGACGGCCATAGATGGTGATGTAGAAATCGAGGAGGCGGAAGGAAGGAGTGATTTTGCCTACTATGATCGCCTGGGATTTGGCAGGATTGACCTTAAGCAACCACTGGTTGCACCAAGCGGTGAACCGGTCAAAATGGGATTGGAGAAGGTGTTGGGAGCGCTGCAGGGTGGGGGCAAGGGCAAGGAAGGCGGTGTCATCGGCGTACTGAAGGTGAATGGGGGGTGAAGGCGGCGGCATGTCCACCGTATACAAGAGGTACAGAAGAGGGGAGAGGACAGAACCCTGGGGCACACCGGCGGAGGGGAAAAAGGTGTGGGAATCCATGTTGTGGATGATGACGTATTAAGGATGGTGGGAAAGAAAGGAGCCGATCAGACAGACCTACTTAATAGGAAGGGTGAAGGTTTGGAGCTTGAAGAGGAGACCGGAATGCCATACGTGGTGATAGGCTCGTTCAAGGTCAAGGGAGAGGAAGATAGCGGAACGACGGGAATTACAGTAAAGTCAACGAAATTAAGCAGAATTGTGAAAATCACGTAAGAATGACGTAACAACACAAAAAACGCACTTGAAGATGGGAATCATTTCCCGAAACGCGTCGTGCGAAAAATAAAAGAAATTAGACTGGTAACAGATAGGTTATTTATAATCAAACCTATTGTTTTAACAGTCGCAGGCTTTCGGTACCATTTATAATGGATCAAATCGGAATGATATGCGTTTTTAACGGCATCCGAAAGCGCTTGAAATGGCGAGTACAACGATATAATGCTAGTTAACGTTGAGGCTGAAACACTTCGCAAAATAATACGAGAAATATTCTAAAATTCAAATGCAAGTGTACCGAAAGCAGCTATTGCGCTGTAAACACGCTCAGCCCCAGATACGTTGTTGTGTCAAGCCTGTCGACTGTTTACCTGTATGCACTGCAGGAAGTGTGTCGTCTATTAGGAGGCCATTTCTGCTTTAACAATCCTTGGATGCAGAGATGTACACCAATGAAGAGAAGTAAGACATGCTAATTTTATACGGCAACTGGTGGCTCAAGACGTATTGCCAAGGAATCTGAGATCAGTCAGAGGAGTGTCATTCGCATCTTGCATCGACATAAATTCCACTCATATCATCTGTCACTACATCATGCACTCGGAGTGAGTTTAAATGTGGTGTTATAGTCGGCGCACGACCGATGGGCCACAGCACCTCCGAGGTAGCGATGAAGTGGTAATTTTCCCGTATGACCATTTCACGAGTGTACCGTGAATATCAGAAATCCGGTAAAACATCAAATCTCCAACATCGCTGCGGCCGGAAAAAATCCTTCAAGAACAGGACCGACGACTGAGGAGAATCGTTCAACGTGAGGAAAGAGCAGCCTTTCCACAAACTGCTGCAGGTTTCGGTGCTGGGCCATCAACAAGTATTAGCGTGCGAACCATTCAACGAAACATCATCGATATGGGCTTTCGGAACCGAAGGCCCACTCGTGTACCCTTGATGACTGCACGACACAAAGCTTTACGCCTCGCCTGGGCCCTTCCACACCGTCATTGAACTGTTGATGACTCGAAACATGCTGTCTCGTCGGACGGGTCTCGTTTCAAATTTTATCGAGCGGGTGGACGTGTACGGGCATGGAGACAACTTCATGAATCCATGGATCCTGCATGTCGCCAGGGCACTGTTCAAGCTGGTGGAGGATCTGTAATGGGGTGGTGCGTGTGCAGCTGGAATGATGTGGGATCCCTAATACGTCTAGATACGACTATGACAGGTGACACATACGTAAGCATCCTGTCTGATCACCTGCATCCATTCTTGTCCATTGTGCATTCCGACTGACTTGGGCAATTTCAGCAGGACAATGCGACATCCCACATGTCCAGAATTGCTACAGAGTGGCTCCAGGAACACTCCTCCGAGTTTAAACACTTCCACTGGCCACCAAACTTCCTAGACATGAACATCATTCAGCATATCTGGGATGGCCTGCAACGTGCTGTTAAGAAGAGATCTCCACCCACTCGTAATCTTACGGATTTATGATCAGCCCTGCAGGATTCATGGTTTCCGTTCCCTCCAGCACTACTTCAGACATTAGTCGAGTCCATGCCACGTCGCGTTGCGACACTTTTGCGTGCTAGCGGGGGCTCTACACAATATTATGTACGTGTACCAGTTTCTTTGGCTCTTTAGTGTAAATATATATTGTAATATAAAACATTGTATTCAATTCATACGGCCCGTTTAAAGTTTCCAGATAACTGGCCTTAAAATTCATAACAATAAACTGACATGAATTTAACTGAAAATTCCCCTGTAACACAAATGCTGTGTGGCGTGTCTTTCCTGAGGCACTACAACATCGAACGTGTCAGCTTCATCACAGAAGTTTATTTCTTGTGTCGCTTCCTACAACATTTCATCTAACTCTCCATGTGGTGTGGTTAGAGGCTGAGCTCTTTGCTTTCGTTACCTAACGTTGTAATGTCAGTGTCCGGACTGAGTCGCTGTTCCTGGCGGAGCAATTCCCTTGATTTCCGATAAGTGCTCTTTCCGAACAAAAGAATCTCTTCTGTGTCTTCGCTTCATCCAATTACTCAACTTCTCTCTATTCCTGGTAGTCAAGCAACGTCCGACCATTCTTCCTAGAGCTGTTACCATACCTGCCTTTCACATGCTACTTGACTTCACGCTTCTAAAGTCGTAAGTATTCTTCCTTGCCCATAAGCACCCCATCTGAAGGTCATATTTTGTAACACGTGCACATGTATCTAAGTAAAGCTTCATTGTATTATTATTTTTGTGCAATCTTGCTCTGCTTGACGTTACACAAAAAGTTTTGATCTACAGCTCAGTCGTATACAATATGAAGTAGTTTTCTCAGAGACACTGCATCTCTGACTGATGAGCTCTAGAACTAAATACCGAGCTATAAGTACTCAGGGCCTCACTGGTAACATTTACTATCCATGAAGTATACTTTTATTTTTATCTTAGGCTGTCTCGCTTTAGACAGATGTTCTTACCACGTATTTTTATTATTCAAAGCTGCACAAAAATTTCAGAATTCTGTCTGCTTTCATAGAATACATTTCGAGGTTTCTGTTTTCCCTAGGACGAGCATAAATGTCTATCTCTCGTAATTTCTCAGTGAGTCAAAACTTGGCTGACGTTTGTCCATTGTGTGTACATATTCAACACATCCTGAACTAGTATTTAGGATGTGAACGTTCCAGATGTCCATTACGTGGGGCGGATACTGGCCTCGATGTACGTTTCTTATTCATTCTTTGAATACACGTGGGTCCTATTTCACACAACACACGACTTACTCGGAACAGCGCCTTCATCAAAGATGAACTGTGAAATCGCTGTTCAAACTGAAATGCAAACCGATTGCTGCTTGATATGCCTTAACCAGGCCTCGCACTGGTAATGGGACAAGATCCGACGCAGGCTTTTCATAGTAACTGCTGAGGAATTGATCCACGAAGACCAATTTCCTCCATTAACTCACTATCAAATCTTAACATTTTGTGGTACATATAACGCTCATGGAACGACGAGCCATGTCTCACCTGATTCAACGCATAAGATGATCCTATGCTGCAAAACAAGGTCCTTATGATGTATTTGTGGTAATACGTTGTAAATTTCACAACAGAAGGGGACACTCTGCTCACCGTGTAAGCCGAAAGAAACCGTAAGGAAACGAATATCTGCCTGTATCACTAGGGAATACAGTTTTCTCCTAACTTCCAGGCAGATTCCATATTGGGTAAAGTTAATCTATCATCAGCAGATTTTCATCCAGTACTTGAGACTGTGGGAAGATGTATGGAAAACGGTGCATGATTACAATACAGTTATTCATCAGTGTCTCTGGGGTCTAAGAATTCATGTGTGTAAAAACTACAAGGTATGCACTAACTTAACAAATATCAGTGGATAGAGCATCACTATAAGTTTTTCACTAATATGAATGGTGCTCAATACGGCCACTTCTTTTAATGCGGCAAACGTAATTACTAAGTGTAATTTATTGCAGTCATGGACACGAATTTCCTGGGAAGGTTCGACAACAGCTCGGGTCGGAAATCTATTCCTTTAGTTGCCTTTATGGTGGCACGAACTAACTCGAAGCAACAATATGCAGCGGTTGATTTGTCTACATGGTCTGACACGGCTGCCCTATGGTGAAGCTAATCTGTAATGTGTATTAAGATTCGAAATTAAGTGAGGAGCTCTATCCCCTGATATATAACATTTTTCTGTCTGTCTTGTGTTTCTCATGTCTTCAGAAACCCTGGAGGTAATTGTGAACAGCCCTGTAGGGGATACAATTACATCTTCATTGCTTTATTTGAAACAACTGAATTAATGGATATTTTGAAAATTGAATGAAAGGTTTGCCAAATCCAGATTAAGTCCTCTCTACTCCATTATTATCAGAATGCGATTAAAAACTAATATTTTCAATACCTAGGGAGCATTTACTTGTCTCTGCATATATGAAATACCGGGCAGTTATACAGCGCACCAACAGTACACATCTACAGCGTCCGAGATAATCTGACTTTCCTCTCCTTTTTTCTGTCAGTCCTCAGAGCTTAAGGCTTTAAAACACACTCTGTCACGTCCACTGAATCTCTTATTTCCATGTTATTTTGTGACCTTGATTTCAATGACTGCTTTGATGCAACTCTCCACATCAATTTATCCTCCACTAACCCCTCCATCTCTCCACAACTACTGCAACCTATATCCATTTGATCCTGGTTACTGTATTTAAGACTTGATCTACATCTACAATTTCCCCTTTCCCCTCTCCCCCACCCCCCTCCACCAACCAACCAGGGCCTGCCATTACAAAACCGACGATTCCTTGGCGCCTCAGAATCACGTTATGCCACCATTTTCTTTAACTCTTTTCCCAATTCGTGTCGGTATCTGCTCGTAAATAATTCGATCTGTCTATCTAATCTTCAGCATTGTGCTGAAGCAGCACATTTCAAAAGCTTATGTTCTCTTCTGATCTCAACAGGTGAACGCAAAAAAAAAAAAAAAAATCTAATTTCCTCAGCGTCATCTGATTTGATTCGAGAACACTCCATTATCCTCGTTTTAACTTAGGGAATGTTCATCTTATAATCTTGTTTCGAGACACCAACTGCTCTGTGCAACTGTTCTTTCAAGACTGCCCTTCGTCTCGCTGAACTTAAATTCTTATTCTAAAATTCTCATTGTTTCCTTCACAGTTTGTTCAAGGTACAGAGTGAATACAATCTAGGGCAGGCTACAACCCTGTCTCACTATTTTCTCAAATACTGTTCGTTTTCTTGTCTTTCGATTCTTGTAACTGCTGTCTGGTATCTCTACAAGTTGTAGATAGTGTTTTTCTTTCTGTACTCTATCCTCAGTACCTTAAGAATTTCAATGGGTATTTTCCAGCCAACAGTGAAGAAAGCTTTCTCTAACTCTACAAATGCCAGAACTGATAGTTCTGTAATATTCACAGCTGCTTTCGTTGTAATTGGGGTCCTTGCATGCATCTTGAAGTCTGATAGTATTTCGCCAGTCTCACATACCTTGCACAAGAGGTGAAATAATTTGGTCGTGGTTGACACTCCCAAGAATCTCGATAGCTTTGATGGAATGCCATATACTCCAGAGTCTTTGTTCCGACTTTATTCAAATAAATACTACATCAGGATGAGCTCAGGTTTCATGTTGTTTTTCTTGTTGTGGTCATCAGTCCAGAGACTGGTTTGATGCAGCTCTCCATGCTAGTCTATCCTGTGAACGCTTCTTCATCTCCCAGTACCTACTGCAACCTACATCCTTCTGTATCTGTTTAGTGTATTCATGTCTTGGTCTTCCTCTACGATTTTTACCCTCCAAGCTGCCCTCCAATACTAAATTGGTGATCCCTTGATGCCCCAGAATAGATCCTACCAGCCAATCCCTTCTTCTAGTCAAGTTGTGCCACAAATTTCTCTTCTCCCCAATTCTATTCAATACCTCCTCATTAGTTATGTGATCTACCCATCTAATCTTCAGCATTCTTCTGTAGCACCACATTTCGAAAGCTTCTATTCTCTTCTTGTCTAAACTATTTATCGTCCAGGTTTCATATCACACCAAATGTAGACGACTGTACCACTTCAGCAGCAATAGCGGCCTTGTGATACTGGAAATAACCACGCACAGATGCAGCATGCATACTGCCGATTCGGCTGCGTAATGCGAAGTACAGGATAGTAGTTCCGCTTCCTAATTTTAGTAGTGTTGATGCTGGAGTCACCAAAGTTGAAATGTCAGGGGTACTTGAAAACTCAAGAAGTAAACTTACAGCTTAACCCTCTTTCAAGAATGGTGGAAAATTAAAATTTCTCCTAAATTTAAAACGACAGTAGTCCGTACATACATAAATACATACATACATACACCAATCAGCGAGAAAATTATGACCACCTACCTAATAGCCGGTATGTCCACCTTTGGCACAGATAACAGCGGCGACACGTGGTAGCATGGAAGCAATGAGACCTTTGTAGGTCGCTGGAGACAGATGGCACCACATCTGCACACACAAGTCACCAAATTCCCTTAAATTCTGGAGAGTAGGGCGATGAGCTCTGACGCCACGTTCAATCTCATCGAAGATGTGTTCGATCGGTTCAGCTATGGCGCATAGGGGTGCCAGCACATAAACTGGAAATAGCGACTGTGTTCCTCTAACCACTCCATCACACTCCTGGCCTTCTGACATGGCGCTTTATCTTGTTGAAAATTCCCACAGCCATCGTGAAACATGATCGTGTTTCACCCCCTTAACGGCCGGGTGTGCACGTATTAAGAAATATGTGTCTCTTATTTTGCTCTGCACAACAAAATATTCAAAGCCGATCAAAATCGATGTCTATCCCTTGGGTAAGGCCAATACTAGAGCGGCATACCCTGCGTAGAAATAATATTGTAGCTTCGTCTTGCTTTCAACCATTCTTAGTACCAACGCACACTATGTGATTAAAAGTATCCGGACAACTGGCTGAAAATGACTTGCAAGATCGTGGCGCCCTCCATCGGTAATGCTGGAATTCAATATGGTGTTGGCCCACAGCTAGCCCTGATGACAGCTTCTTCTCTCAGGCGTACGTTCAACCAGATGCTGGAAGGTTTCTTGGGGAACGGCAGCCCATTCTTCACGGAGTGCTCCACTGAGAAGAGGTATCGATGTCAGTCGGTGAGACCTGGCACGAAGTCGGCGTTCCAAAACATACCAAAGCTGTTCTATAGGATTCAGGTCAGGACTCCGTGCAAGCCAGTCCATTATAGGATTCAGGTCAGGACTCCGTGCAAGCCAGTCCATTACAGGGATGTTATTGTCGTGTAACCACTCCGCCACAGGTCGTGCATTATGACAGGTGCTCGATCGTGTTGAAAAATGCAAGCACCATCACCGAATTCTTCTGCAACAGCAAGAAGGTGCTTAAAACATCAATGTAGGCCTGTGCTGTGATAGTGCCACGCAAAACAACAAGGGGTGTAAGCCCCCTCCAGGAAAAACACGACCACATCATAATACCACTGCCTCCGAATTTTACTGTTGGCTTACAGATGAGGTTCACAGGGCATTCGCCATACCCACACCCTGCCATCGGATTGCCACGTTGTGTACCATGATTCGTCACTCCACACAACGTTTTTCCACTGTTGAATCGTCCAATGTTTACGCTGCTTACACCAAGCGAGGCGTCGTTTGGCATTTACCGGCGTGATGTGTGGCTTGTGAGCAGCCGTTCGACCATGAAATCCAAGTTTTCTCGCCTCACGCCTAACTGTCATAGTACTTGCAGTTGGTCCTGATGCAGTTTGGAATTCCTGTGAGATGGTGTGGATATATGTCTACCAATTACACAGCCTGCCGGAGTGGCCGAGCGGTTCTAGGTGCTTCAGTCTGGAACCGCGCGACCGCTACGGTCGCAGTTTCGAATCCTCCCTCGGGCATGGATGTGTGTGATGTCCTTATGTTAGTTAGGTTTAAGTAGTTCTAAGTTCTAGGGGACTGATGACCTCAGATGTTAAGTCCCATAGTGCTCAGAGCCATTTGAACCATTTGAACCTATTACACATTACGACCCTCTTCAACTGTCGGCGATATTTGTCAGTCAACAGACGAGTCGGCCTGTACGCTTTTGTGCTGTGCTTGTCCCCTCGCGTTTCCACTTCACTATCACATCGGGAACAGTGTGCCTAGGGATCTTTAGGAGTGTGGAAATCTCGCGCACAGACGTATGACACAAGTGACACCCAATCACCTAACCACGTTCGAAGTCCTTGAGTTCCGCGGAGCGTTCCATTCTAGTCTGTCACGATGTCTGGCTTCTGAAGTCGCTAAAATGGATTACCTGGCAGTAGGTGGCAACGCAATGAGCCTAATATGAAAAACGTATTTTTTGAAGGTGTCCGGATACCTTTGATCTCATAGTGTAGGACGGCCATAATGGATAAGATGTAAAGGTCAGATCAATCAGTCATCTGGACTATTGCATCTGAAACTATGAAGAGGTTTCTGCCTCTCTTCAGGAGCCAAATGTAAGTCTGGCCTCTTCAAGATTGTGATACGTCGTGGCTGCATCTACAGTGTGGATACATGAAACGTTTAAACATATGAAAATACACTCCTGGAAATTGAAATAAGAACACCGTGAATTCATTGTCCCAGGAAGGGGAAACTTCATTGACACATTCCTGGGGTCAGATACATCACATGATCACACTGACAGAACTACAGGCACATAGACACAGGCAACAGAGCATGCACAATGTCGGCACTAGTACAGTGTATATCCACCTTTCGCAGCAATGCAGGCTGCTATTCTCCCATGGAGACGATCGTAGAGATGTTGGATGTAGTCCTGTGGAACGGCTTGCCATGCCATTTCCACCTGGCGCCTCAGTTGGACCAGCGTTCGTGCTGGACGTGCAGACCGCGTGAGACGACGCTTCATCCAGTCCCAAACATTCTCAATGGGGGACAGATCCGGGGATCTTGCTGGCCAGGGTAGTTGACTTACACCTTCTAGAGCACGTTGGGTGGCACGGGATACATGCGGACGTGCATTGTCCTGTTGGAACAGCAAGTTCCCTTGCCGGTCTAGGAATGGTAGAACGATGGGTTCGATGACGATTTGGATGTACCGTGCACTATTCAGTGTCCCCTCGACGATCACCAGTGGTGTATGGCCAGTGTAGGAGATCGCTCCCCACACCATGATGCCGGGTGTTGGCCCTGTGTGCCTCGGTCGTATGCAGTCCTGATTGTGGCGCTCACCTGCACGGCGCCAAACACGCATACGACCATCATTGGCACCAAGGCAGAAGCGACTCTCATCGCTGAAGACGACACGTCTCCATTCGTCCCTCCATTCACGCCTGTCGCGACATCACTGGAGGCGGGCTGCACGATGTTGGGGCGTGAGCGGAAGACGGCCTAACGGTGTGCGGGACCGTAGCCCAGCTTCATGGAGACGGTTGCGAATGGTCCTCGCCGATACCCCAGGAGCAACAGTGTCCCTAATTTGCTGGGAAGTGGCGGTGCGGTCCCCTACGGCACTGCGTAGGATCCTACGGTCTTGGCGTGCATCCGTGCGTCGCTGCGGTCCGGTCCCAGGTCGACGGGCACGTGCACCTTCCGCTGACCACTGGCGACAACATCGATGTACTGTGGAGACCTCACGCCCCACGTGTTGAGCAATTCGGCGGTACGTCCACCCGGCCTCCCGCATGCCCACTATTGGCCCTCGCTCAAAGTCCGTCAACTGCACATACGGTTCACGTCCACGCTGTCGCGGCATGCTACCAGTGTTAAAGACTGCGATGGAGATCCGTATGCCACGGCAAACTGGCTGACACTGACGGCGGCGGTGCACAAATGCTGCGCAGCTAGCGCCATTCGACGGCCAACACCGCGGTTCCTGGTGTGTCCGCTGTGCCGTGCGTGTGATCATTGCTTGTACAGCCCTCTCGCAGTGTCCGGAGCAAGTATGGTGGGTCTGACACACCGGTGTCAATGTGTTCTTTTTTCCATTTCCAGGAGTGTATGTGACACCCTGAGTTGGTTAATTTCATGAGTTTCATGGTGGAAGAGGGGGGGGGGGGGCAGAGAGGAGATTTAACTAATGTTCCCAACTATCTACATCCTACGAACGGAGGAGGCAGCAGCAGTATTATTGATTTGGTGAGGTCTATACTGTAGGCTTCTGACGTAGTATGACCTGGCCGCTTACCACCATTGCGGTTTTTTTTTCTTTTTTTCTTTCTGTGGACCTTAGCCATTTAGCCACAATCCAAAAACTGAGGTTAAGATACAACATGGAAGTGAGGGTGAACTATTCATAAGCACACATTCAGTATGGATTTCTGACTTTGTACGACATACACAGCTACATTCTTAACCGTGTCAGAGGTGGGAGTCGAAGAAGGCGATACCTGCTGTACTGCCATGAGCTTGACCTTCTGTTGATACTGCATTCTATACGAAGTCGCTGGGTAAACCTGGTTACAGAAGCATAGAGCACATTTTAGTTTAGGCTTGTGAGAGTGAGAGAAATTGGTATTCGCAGCACATTGGCTGTACTTATAATAAAAACAGATTTATCATGGTTCGCAATTGTCAGCGAGTTACAGAAAAAAGAATTGCTGTTTTAATTAATCATTTGACTGACCCACCAGTTCTAGATTTCAGTTTTACGTAGTGTGCTGAGTGCTTTGTTACCGGGGAAGTAAAATCAACCATGTATTTAATAGCACAATTAGGAGAAACTATTTTAGCGAACTAATAACGTGGTAGAAATAAGATTCCTTGTGGCCTGGCGAATGTAATAGTTGGGGACACAGCGCAGAAAATCATTCAGCAGCTCATCATTAAAGAATGACAACAAAAATAACATCGTCAACGTCACAGTGGTATCAGACATACATAGTGGCACAGAAGGCACCATTCCCTGCAGCTATGTCTACCAACCGCATACCAAGGGAGACAAAGTTCAGCATGGGTGCAGGAAACCGACCGCTGGACGCTCGTCGCGTGAAAAATGAAGGACTCCACGTCTCTTCCAGAGATAAGAGACGATTAGAGTTCAATTTTCCATTTATATCCACGTCGTCAGAGGCGTAGAGATGACCTTGTTGCCAATAAGCAAGGTTCACACTGCGTGTAGCGAAGAGCATACATCACGTATAGATGTTACTACATTTTCTTGCTCTCTTCCGTTTACTCCCCGACCATTGAATTTCAGTGCCATTTGGTCGAATTGCATTGGCCTCATAAAAAAGAAGCTACTAAAAACTGAAACTACGTACTTTCTTCTCCACTCACCGTTTTTGCTCTTTACCTCGCTTTGTTATTGCTGTGACGAGGGCTAATCTACGAGAATCATTCAATAAACAAAGCAAAAATTTTTTATCTCGAAACCTATTTATTCTTATGAGTTACAATTTGGTGACAATATCAAGTTACATGGACTTACGCCGGTGTTGTACAAGAATACGAATTATTTGTTGCTAAAAGCTCCTTCCCTTCTCTCGTAGCCCTATTTTCACTGCACGAATTATCATTCTCTTCAAAGTGTGTCCCACTTAGTGAATCCTTAAGTGGCCGAAATAGATTCCAAGGTCGCCAGGTGTGGGCTAAAGGTTGGATGCGACGATGATATCCAACCCAATTTGGCGATGTGTTCCCCGGTTCTGAGACTTGCGCAAGAGCCTGTGCTGTCATGTTGGAACAAGATCTCTTTCACTTTCTTGCTAGACTCAACACGTCCGAAATAGTCCTTGAGTGTGTTAAGGGTCTTCACATATGATTTTGAATTAATTGTCGATACTTTTGGCAACACGCCCACTATAATCACACCATCACTATCCCAAAGTATTATTATCACGACTACTTCTGTTTTTCAGGCTCAAAATGACCCAGTCATGTTTCGTCACCTGCAACGAACCGTGACAGAAACGTCTCTCCACTGGCCTCAAACTCCTTCAAAAGTTCATACGAAATGACTGTTCTTTGAATTTTGTCGTCTGTTGTGAACGATCGTGGACTCCATTCTGAGCATACCTTTAAGTATCCAAAACTATAATTCACTGCTCATCCACTTTCAATACTCACAGTTAGCTGAAGTGTTAATTTACGAATTGTGATGCGCCGGTCTGCATGAATAATGTCAATCTGCATTTGCATTAGCCTATTGAGCAACAGGCCAAACAGGCAGACGTAGCTCTCAACGACACCTGGAGAATAACAACAGGCTGTTTGAAATCTACTCCCGTCGACTGGATTTACTATCTTGCATGAGTAGGACCACCTCCCATTAGAAGGGAAGTTGCGGCGAATAAGGAACAAAAGAAAGTGGAATAAGAACAAACCCATCTCCTGTATGACCACCAACCGCATTCGCAGTGACTGAAGTCAAGGAAGAGTTTCCTTAGAAAGTCAGAGGTACTTACTACCACTGCTGAAAATGTCAGGGTGCAACTTTAGAGGGAGAAGACTTCCCTTCCTTCGGGTTGGAAAAGAGTTTCTGAAACTCTGCCTCTAGGACATGACGAGGAATGGATGACCTGAAAATTTTTGAATAGGCTGAGATCAGGAGTGCGTAGATCAAGGTTTAATCTGGCAAGATGGCGCTAACAGTACAGAAAACAATATTAAGTGTGATGGTGGAAAAGTCCAAACCGCCCAGCGCATGTTTCAGTGTCGACTGTGTCCCGTCTCCTGTATTTCAGAAGACCTCTATCAAGCGATAGAAATTGGAATGCAAGCGGCCAAATTTTGGTCAAAGACTATATAACATGTTACCTGTGCCCCTCTGTTTCTGATACAAGAATAATAATAATGTCAACCACACGATTCACCACGTCGGGAGCAGTCGCTATGTTAGGGTGTCCCGAACGTAGCTCATCATGGGGCTCAATTACTGCAGCTCCTGACGATTTGACACTCTTTAACCAACGCCCAACGGTACTCCCATCAAATGCACAACTATCGTACACTGCACACAAACTTTTATCAATGTTCATCGGCTTCTTAAGAATTAAATTACAGCACGTTGCTTGTAATGAGTTTCTTGCGTAGACACTACTTTGGTAGTTCACTACGTCTCAGCCATGGGTCGGAATTCTTTGAAACTTCGCACATGTGCACAAGAAACATCAAATCTGAACCACCTAAAAGGACATTTTTCGATATTTGTTACGGCTGTGAAAGAAGTTGGGTATTATTTCTTCAACGGTCCTCCTACTTCAGGAAGCTTGAATTGTAGTACTCGTGTAACATGTCAGGCAACATCCATCTCCCTAAACACAACGTGACGGGGGGAAAATGTGCTCTGCACTTGAGTTTGCTCTCATACCACAGTGGCTAATGGGATTAAACCGCAGGTCGATTAATGAAAAGGCAAGTGAAATTACATCCTAATGTTGGCCGTATATTTGCACTCGCCCTCCTCGACGAGAAACTGTCTGCAGGGGGTGAGCTAAGATTATCGTCTTCCCCGGGCACACAATAGGCGGAGCGACGGCGTGCTGTAAACAGCGGAGACCAGAGGAAAGGTGTCGGGGTATCCGCCCGCCGCGCCGCTAATGGAAGGCGCCGCCTCATGTTACAGATGAGTCCGGGAAGGAGCTGGCCGTCGCTGGCACGATAGTGACGTTTCGGAAGTCTCAGAGTCAAGTCTGCGCCCAACAAGGCAGTAGAAAAGCAAGCGCCTATTTAAGCAAAAGATTTAAAAGTAAATATTACTAAGGTAGTAGTTATGAAATATAGTGATGAACCGTCTATACTAGTATGTCGTAATCCTTTAGTCACATTTTTATTGTGTCTGTCTGTTCGGCTAATATTTTCAGAACTGACATTGGAAGAGGCTTACTCTGTAGGTGTGCGTGTAAATCTCCACAATAGAACTGTAACCAAACTATTTAATTTTTTATGTCAGTATAGTTTTTCGACCTTAAGCCATTCTAATCATACTCGTCTCGTCATATTTTAGTAAGAGCGTTAACGACCGCGTCGTCGTGCGTCAAAACAGTCCTACCATCAACATAATCTTCACCATTGTTCTCTACCGTGGGCAACAATTTTAAATGTTGATCTATAATGAGCATAGTGTAACCTCCTTTCTGCGTATGGAAACATAGTGCTCCCTTATTACTTCCATGTTCCCTGAGCCTTTAATTGAAAGACTTTCCTATGTGGCGTATAAATTCTCTCTCGAAATCGTGGCAAGAAATTTTGAACAGTCCAGAACTTGTATACTTATTTTTCATTATTGGTATTACGTGGCCTTGTCACGTTTCCTATTATTTGTTGTTTTCAAAGCAGTTTAACGCCATTCTTACGAAACATATGATAGACACAGTCTCAGACGCAGTTGTTATTTTATAGAGAAATGTTTTTCCTGTCAGTTTTCATTTTTAATTGCGGCAGGTAATAACAGTAGGTCCAAGATACCTGTTTCAGAAAACAAATTTCCTTTCATATCTGTAATTCTTGCTGAACTATTGTGCTGTGTATTGTAGAATAAGAGTCAATGTGTTTTTTGAGTTGTTGGTGATCCGATTCGTAACTTATAACTGCGGCTGTACCTGTTGGATATGTAGTATTACTGGTAGAGGAATATTACAAGTGGACGTCAATTTTTCATATTTCGAGATACCTGTGTACGGTAATTTCATATTGTGTTACGTCATCAGTATGTGATTAATACAAGAATCGATAAAGAAAGAGTCGTATCCCGCCTTTGGTTGAGAGACTTCGAGGATATTTTCAACCACCGGACCAGGAAAGATTTTCTTCCGTCGCAAGCAATGAATCGTCTTTCACGGTGTTTGTGAATTCACTCTTAAACGTGTAGATTGAGTATTGGTAACTGTAAAGGATATGTGTACAGTGTGGTGTCATGTTTGAGTATTAAAAACGATTCACGAAAAAAGAGGATGAAACCCGGTACCGGCACATAGCCCACTCATCTCTAAAACCAGACAGGGGGCCGTCGAGCTTAATATTCCCATACGACGGGCGGATAACCATCCACAGTGTTTTATGCCGTTACTCCGTGAGATACTGTCGTGATGTTTGGAATTCAATCCAGGGCATTGGCACAAGCTCTGGTGATCACTAAGTGTACTCCACGCCCTTTCCTCCTCTTGCTGTCCAAATAATTGTGGAGAAAGTCGATCCACCTCCAGGATTAGCATTGGCTACCAGTGATTTGAGCGCCACTGCAGGGGCGTACCTTACCTCGGCTACGTGGGTAGGTGCAAAAAGTAATACGTAGGTAAGACAGTTGGGTTGGGAGCACCGCACTATGTGCTGCAATAAAAATAAAACACATCACATTCTGTTGATTATGAAAACACGTGATTTGCGCGTACACAGAATGGTGCAGTATGCAGTATTTTTCTTACGGCACTGTAATGTGTGATGACATACACCTATACATGCATGGTGTCTGTTCTGTGGGACATGTCCGACAGAGCAGAAACCACTACGTCAAACAGTGGCTGTTAATTATACGACCTGAGCGACAGCGATGACACCAGCCACATTCAGACACTGAATTAAATCCAAAGACAACAAGTGAAAATTTGTTCCCGATCGGGACTAGAACCCGGGTTTCGCATTAACGAGAGTGGACCCCTTGACTCCCTCAGCAATCATGGCACGTTTCCCATCGAACCCAAGTTCCCACCCTGTCCTACGCAAGCAGCGTCCCCGTCCACTCTCCTCCTCCTGCCACCTCACCCTGATCCCTACAGGAGTTCGATCGTAATACGCATCTGTGCTTAAATAATTTTACGAGCTGTCGCGCTCAGAGACATGAAGCGCCAAAGAAACTGGTACAGGCATGTGTATTCAAATACAGACATATATAAACAGGCAGATTACGGCGCTGCAGTCGGCAACGCCTATATACGACAATAAGTGTCAGGCGCAGTTGTTAGATCGGTTGCTGCTGCTACAATGGCGGGTTACCAGGATTTAAGCGAGTTTGAAAGTGGTGTTATAGTAGGCGTACGAGTGATGGGACACAGTATCCCCGAGGTAGCGATGAAGTGGGTATTTTCCCGTACGACCATTTCACGGGTGTACTGTGAATATCAGGAATCTGGTAAAACATCAGATCTCCAACATCGCTGCGACCGGAAAAAGATCCTGCTTGACTGGGACCAACGACGACTGGAGACAATCATTCAACGGGACATAAGTGCAACTCTTCATTAAATTGCTGTAGATTTCAGTGCTGGGCCATCAACAAGTGTCAGCGTGCGAACCATTCAACGAAACATCGTAGATGTGGGCTTTCCGAGCCGAAGGCCCACTTGTGTACGCTTGATGACTGCACGAAACAAAGCTTTATGCCTCGCCTGGACCCGTCAACACCAACATTAGACTGTTTATGACTGGAAACATGTTCCCTGGTCGGACGAGTCTCGTTACAAATTGTATCGAGCGGATGGACACGAATCCATGGACACTGCATATCAGCAGGGGACTGTTCAGGCTGGTGGAGGCGCTGTAATGGCGTCTGCAGTTGGAGTGATTCGGGACCCCGGATACGTCTAGAAACAACTCTGACGAGTGACACGTATGTAAGGATCCTATCTGTCACCTGCATCCATTCATGTACATTGTACATTCCGACGGACCTAAGCAATACCAGCAGGACAATGCGACACCCCAGACGTCCAGAATTGCTACAGAGTGGCTCCAGAAACACTCTTCTAAGTTTAAATACTTCCGCTGGCTACCAAACTCCCCAGACGTGAACATTACTGAGCATATCTGGGGTGTTTCGCAACGCTCCTCCAGCACTACTTCAGATATCAGTCGAGTCCACGACACGTAGTGTTGCGGCACTTCTGCACGCTCGCGGGAGGCCCTACGTGATATTAGACAGGTGTACCAGTTTCTTTGGCTCTTCAGTGTATATGCGTAGTGTCTATCCTGTCGGTGTCTATTCTGCCCGAACTCCTGTAGGAATCAGACTGAGCTGTCAGAAGGAAGAGAATGGACATGGATGCTGCTTTCGAACGACAGGATAGGAAATTGTGTCAGATGGGAAGCGTGTCAGGATAGCCAAGTAGGTACTAGTTCCGCGTTGTGCGCTGAACGGTAAGTTTGGATATTTTCTTTCTGAGGGCAGCGTAGCATTCTCCTTGACAGCTCTGCATCAGTGTTGTTGTGTGTGTCACATCCTCGATTGGTCCACAGTGTCAGTTGTGCGTGTTGCTGGTAGCGGTGTAGTCCGCTCCATAATGTCAACCATTTTTTCCCAAGTGTATTCTGAGAAAAGGTACAGAAAGCTTCAGTTTTGGCAGATCCACGCATTCCGTGGAGCCAAGCTCTGTTGAGATTCATGACTGACTCGTCGATACCGTTATTTAACGTCTGGTAAGGTTCATATTGCCTATTTTCACTCTGATAACTATACCTCTTTCCCTATTTTTTTCGAGCCCTATAAGTAGATAGTTTTCTTTTGCGTCGACGTTCTCAAGTTCCCTTTAAGCATGGCGATGATTCCATAAATATAGCAAGTATAGTACTTCTTGCTAATGCGGAACTGGATTGATAAATTCCGGAATGTTCAATATCCCGCTGGAGGATGACAACAGTTTACTTAAGAAGGTATTGCTTGCTTATGGTGATGAGAGGAACGTTTGACGCGAACGCTGGTCCTCACAACACCAACTGCAATGTTTTAGCGGTATCCATTCAGTGGAGATGGTAATCAAACATCAAACTCCTTCCCATCTACAAGTGGGGATATGTGTTCTTTGCATTGAAAGTGGCAACGTTAGATCTAACTGCCCTCTGCTGGTATTTATATTGAAGTCCTCATTTGAACAGCATCGAAAATTGCCAGTAGCTGATTTCGTTTCTCCTACTCATGAGACTCGTACCACGTGCTCCCTTGGTGAAATGGAACAGCACAGGGACGCGCAACTTACTGCTCCTGAATTTCTGCCATTACCCTGTCAGCACGGTCCTGAAATTGTTGTTGCCAAGTCGGTAGTGTCTGCGGCGCAACGCAAGAGACTTCGTACGCAGGATGGTGAGTGGGTCGGATGCTTCT
The DNA here is from genome assembly GCF_021461395.2 of Schistocerca americana. NCBI lineage: Eukaryota > Metazoa > Arthropoda > Insecta > Orthoptera > Acrididae > Schistocerca > Schistocerca americana. The sequence goes on along the minus strand of NC_060130.1, from coordinate 373,542,416 downwards.
CCTCACCAGCCTCTCCATGAAATAATTTTTTCGGTCGATGTATCTTGTAACGTTGAATCCTACTCTCCTGATAGGGTCGACAGTGAGAAAACACCTGATGACGTCTCTGAGTGCTTTTCCTTGTGTTACTTCTGAAGCTGAGGAGACACCCACAGTTGGTGAAGTCGATGGGCCTTTTTGTGTATCAATGGCTCAACAACAGCAATCTGAGGCGTTCCTAAACCCACCTGTTCCCTTGACATCACCCATTCGAAACAGCCTACTGTTGTTTTTCCCGTGGAGACGATTGATAGCCAGCAAGTACTAAATGTCAACACAAATATCATGTTGCTTGACCACTCTTTTCTGCGACGATTTGAATTGCAAGGTTTCCATTCTTCGGAGTGGGCCTCTGACGCTTTTTGTTTGTCACCTGGTTTGGATAACGTTCAAGAATTGCCTACGTCCCCGACTTCATATGCAGTGCTAACACACAGTCGCTGTAAATGACGCGTCCAAACTGAGTGCGCAGTAGCTTATATAAAGAAGAAACACAAAAATTCTAGAGGCGGGGATAGGACCCTCCACCCTTGGGCTCTTCAATGGACTCAGCAGTTGATCTTGACACACATTGATGACGCAATAAAGTTGGTTAGTAGCTGAAATTTTGTTTTTTGTTCTTAAAGAATACAGGCTTATACATTTCTTTCCTTCAATGTTAATTAGGTGGAATCTGAAATACGGCTCTCATCGTTGCGTTAATTTATCGATGATTCCTGTGCGACGAATTGGGGCGTCAGGCGTGTAAGAGTGCAATTGTTACAGTTGTAGCATAGTGAATGGAATGGTTAAGGATTCGATTCAAACCACGTTCCGTGGTAGTGGATGAAGTGACTTCTCTATATCATTTGATTCGTCATCAGACTCATCGTAAACGTGCCAGTATTACGTTTCTCAACACTGAGGACTGCAATGTTGTGGCGGGACATCTTTTCCTATCTTTCCATTCTTTTTTTTTTAAAAAAAAAAAAGGTGTGGAGCGTCCGGAGATGTGACAACAATGTACGATGTCTAAGGTCAGCCGGCCGGAGTGGCCAAGCGGCTTTAAGCGCTACAGTCTGGAACCGCGCGGCCGCTACGGTCGCAGGTTCGAGTCCTGCCTCGGGCATGGATGTGTGTGATGTCCTTGGGTTAGTCAGGTTTAAGTAGTTTTAAGTTCTAGGGGACTGATGACCTCAGAAGTTAAGTCCCATAGTGCTCCGAGCCATTGGAATTTTGAATCTAAGGTCAACGCCAAACAAAGGCTGCTCCTGCAATACGAGATAGTTTAAAAGACAATACAGGAAGTAGGATAGGGACGAGGATTTTGTTACTGCATTGTGGTATCTCTCCAAATTTCATAAAGATCCGCATACCTCAGATCTCATTCACGTCTATCACTCCAACATCCTATCATCGTTATTGTGTACCATCCAACAGGGAAAATCTACGATCTATAAAAGCCATACTTACTTCATCCGATAGAGATCCCTGTGACCTTGTGTCCCTGTGACCCTGTGTCGTTGTTTGAAACATTGCTTTTTCTGCTGTAACACCCTTTGTACACTGCCATACATTTTGCTTTTCCGCCACGACTTTGAGGTCCGTGTCAGATTGTAAACTGACATTAACACGTTCTGATCCACTGCTTATCACGGAAAACTTGACGTTGCATGGTGTAAATCACGTTGTTACTGCTGCTTACACAACACAATACACACTCTGGATGATTTAAAATAAAAAACCGTTGCAACATAAGGAACCTGGAAGAGTTTGGCCTCGTTGTGTAGTGTTTCCAAACTGCTGTCCAAAGGTGATTGACGACCTCTACATTTAAACTCATCTGTCACTGTGACGGAAGAGCTGATGGCTCTGCATTCCATTTCGAAATATTCCTCGTATTGCTATCATGTATGCAATGACTGTTTCGGTGCTAGCCATCCGCAGAAGGTGTAAGCGATGTCAGTCAATCATTATGTGGTAATCAACAGCGTACCAGTGGACGGATTGGGCGGAAAGACACCATCGATGTATTGTAATAGTACACACCACAGTTGATAGTACGAACAGTTTTAGCAATTTTACAGTAAAGTTCAACACCGACCAATGATGCGACAGCATGTTACCCGACTTCCGTATAATCACTAAACCGTCCCTTCTGTACTTTGCGAATATCATTGCGAATGTAGATAGATGACTGAGCAGTACGTCCATTCATTGTTTATTCTCGAACATATACATCATCAAAGAATACCAGACAGCGCTCTACATATTTCTAGCACCTCGAGGATAGTGCATAATTTGCGATCTATCTCTATTCGCGCGGGTGTCACTGAGCATTCTCGTAGTCTTAGGATAAAATTAGAAACTGCAAGGTACCCTCGCACTGTCTTTGACGAACCCGTTCCGCAGTACCATTATCGATTTAACCTGCAACTGGGCGTAAGTAGACTGCTACGTTTGGTGTCTCGTGAATGAATGTAGCTTACCGAGTCCTCGTCCATCCAAGTGCACAAGATTTCTCCAGACGCGCCCTTGTCCAGGAGGTTAGCACCCCTTATAGTGTATAGTGTATAGTAATAGATTTGAATGTGTTGGGATGTAATAGCAGACGGTTATGAAGAACAAGAAACGGGTGGTTTTTATGCATCATGGAGCTCCAGACAGATGAAGTTCGAAGCATTTTATGTAAATCAACCACGCTATTAATTTTAAAGTATTGTTCTAGTGTCTGCGATCAGTACCAGGCCGGTACTGCTAAGAGGGAACATTAACACATGCAATCCCAAGGTTACATGGTTCTGCACTTAAAAAAGGCTATAATGTTAGATCAATTCAATTTCCATCCTATTAGACATGTGGAATGCAGAGCTGTTAATATCCCTATGTAAGAAATATATTTCCAGTGCATGACATACATCTTTCCTGCAGGTTTCTCTACGGTAAACTATGGTAACAAACTGTAAAATATAAAAACTACTTCCTTAAAATATCGATTCTGTGTGATACGTGCACAATGTAGTTTTCCAGAGATGTATAGCGTCCACTCTTCACATCCGATCACGGTTCAGAAATTATACTATGTAAAATGATCATTAGCAACGGGGAATACTTCTTACAAGGAAACAGATAAACACATATCAGTGGCGTCCGACATGTGAAATTCCACGTCATGCCACCACTAACTTTGTAAACAGGACATCTGTCAAGCAGATGTATACATGGGGATTGCAGAGTCTCACAAACACCTATCACTAACTTAGATTCATCTTAGTTATGAAACTGAAGTATCGATTTTGTACCCAATATGCGACAAGGGAATGGAGTACATCACATAAATCTTCCCTCGTTTAAAGGAATGTGTTGAAACAGGATGGTCACGTTTCATCACACGTGAGATGGAAGCTCTCTGATGACAGAGAGGTTTGCTGTTAACGATCGCAAGTAGACAGTGCTCTAAGTAAAATACAGAACACATGGTTGTATACAAGTCGAACGCAGGCTATGTCACGTGACTGATGCATTCTTACAGAACAGCGAAAAAAATGGTCAAATGACCTGCGCCAACATCTCCCTCCCTCTGTAGTATGCATCATCAGTCTGCCATTAACTCGTACCTCGTTACAGCTTCAGCTCAATAGATCACCCCGTCCACCCTCTCTTATCCTTTAACACAGATGCGTGTAAGTTTAGAGGCAGATGGTTCTCTGTTTTCCTTGAAAGCGTCGAATACAGTAGTCAATTCTCGTGTATCACTGTTATCTCAATAGACATACAGTAAAATGCTGCCTCGATGGAAAAAATGTAACTGTTCCCCTGGTTCCCTTCGCTTCCATGTCGAAGTTTTCTCGGATTCCTCATGCTGTCTGATACTTGTCCCCATGTACAAGAATTGTTCTGCACCAACCAGAAGACACACAATTACTTCCTCAATTTTCCTGCATTTCAGCGTAATTTATACGTATTTTCCATCTTTTTCGCAATTATATCGATTTTTTATGTCACTTCTACCCATGCGATCATGAAATAACCTCTCGTTCCGTGTCCTAAAACTGCTACTAAATGTAGTACAGCTGCGCACACCTAGCTCAAATTCACTATTTTTCTGATCGGATGGCTGTAAGTAGGCTGTTTAGTTTTTTATGTTGGTAACGCCACGTAGCGCTCTGTATGAAAATCACTCACTGTGCTGTGTGCAGTCTGTGGCTGGTTGGTGTTGTTGAAATATTCACTATTGCAGTGTTGGGCAGTTGGATGTGAACAGCGCGTAGCGTTGCGAAGTTGGAGGTGAGCCGCCAGCAGTGGTGGATGTGGGGAGAGAGATGGCGGAGTTTTGAGAGCGGATGATCTGGACGTGTGTCCATCAGAGACGGTAAATTTGTAAGACTGGATGTCATGAACTGATATATATTATGACTTTTGAACATTATTAAGGTAAATACATTGTTTGTTCTCTATTAAAATCTTTCATTTGCTAACTATGCCTATCAGTAGTTAGTGCCTTCAGTAGTTAGAATCTTTTATTTAGCTGGCAGTATTGGCGCTCGCTGTATTGCAGTAGTTCGAGTAACGAAGATTTTTGTGAGGTAAGTGATTCATGAAAGGTATAGGTTATTGTTAGTCAGGGCCATTCTTTTGTGGAGATTATTGAAAGTCAGATTGCGTTACGCTAAAAATATTGTGTGTCAATTTAGTGTTTATCAGAATAGGTAAAGAGCGAAATGTCTGAGTACGTTCAGTTCTGCTCAGCTGTTTGAAAATCAAATAATGCAAGAGGTTTATCAGCACAATAATTCATTAATTTTTCTAAGGGGACGTTTCAAGGCGTAGTATAGCTCTGTACTTGACTGCATCCAGTCGCCTCCACCCACATATTCCACATTTACAGTGCGTTTCCTCTGTTTTCTGTATGTCTATGTATGTGAATGTGCCGCGGATGGCTCCCAGGACCTGCAGTAGACCCGAGTTAGCGTTTGAAAGTGGACCTGCCGCGCACTGTATATCCAGAACGATGTTAGGCGGATCCACCACACATCACATCTGGGATAGGGCTCGTAGGTGGACCAACCACACATTACATCCGAAGAAGTGTCCTATGTTCGAAATTGGGTGCACCAGCGGGAGGACTGGGTGCTGGGAGACGACAGCAAGAGGAATCTGAGAAAACGTCGACATGGAAGCGAAGGGAACCAGGGAAACAGTTACTTTTTCTCCGTCAAGGCAGTATTCTACTGTATGTATACTGAGATAACAGTTATACACGCGAGTTGACTACTGTATTTCACGCTTTTTAGGAAAACTGAGAACCATCCGCCCCTAAACTTACGTGCATCGGCGTTAAAGGATAACAGAGAGTGGACAGGGTGATCGATTAAGATGGAGCTGTAACGAGGTACGATTTAATGACAGACTGATGATGCATTCTAGAGAGGTAGGGAGGTGTTGGCGCAGGTCATTTGACCATTTTTGCCGCTGTTCTGTCAGGATACATCAGTCGAGTGACATAGCCAGCATTCGACTCTTATACAACCACGTGTTCTGTATTTGACTTAGAGCACTGTCTACTTGCGATCGCTAACAGCAAACCTCTCGGTAATCAGAGGACTTAAATCTCATGTGTGATGATTCGTGACCAACCAGTTTCGACACATTCCTCTTGAAACGGAACTTGTTGTCCAGTTGCATATTTTTCACTATAAATTCTGGTACATCAGAGTTATAGTGAGAGAGTTTTTACTCTGCAGAAGTAAATCAGTGGGTAACAAGCAGGAGAGAATTGACCATGCTGTGTTTATTCATTTTGTGATTGATTTTATTTTGTGTGTACCACGTTTCCCTGCATTCTTTGCCTTGTGCGATCTGGACGGTATGAGTGAGAAATTATGTGAAGTAGCAGAAAGCTTTAGTTAGAGGTCGTAGCATTGCATAAGTACAGTGGCTCTGTGATAGGATAGTACCAACCCCTTGAACGCGAAAAAGTTTGGCAAAGATAGTGTGCAAGTCAGGTCAGAGAGATCACGAAGACACGAGTATTGGCACTGTTAGGTTAGCGAACCATCCCCTCCACCAACTTTTGAACGAAAAACGGTTAGGCGATGTGGCCGCAGGTCCACTTCTTCCTGGGTAGCGACGCTGGACAGACGTGGAGGACCGAGCTCTCGATTATGGTAATGTAAACAAAAGTATTACAGTGTTTCATATTTGCTCGTTAACAAGGTCCAGATGTTGAAATCAGGAGTGAGATTACTACGAAACCCTCATAAGAGAGTTTATTTTCATAATTTACTCAAGTTTCAGTAAGAACTTTGCGTTTCTGCCTTTGTCAGGCCACGCACCATGGGCCTTAAGCTCACGGTCATATTATTGGTCTGTGCTTATTGGAAGTTAACTTATTTTAATGTAGTCTTTCTTGTACAGTAATATTTTGGGGATTGTTTTTATTTTTTCATATGTTTTCTTTGTGTACTTGCTTTCCCGCCAAGTGGTCGGTTGGAGCAACCGCCGCATTGGTAAAGAGCAGTTTCGGTTTGGAAGCGTATAGTAGACGTGTGAATAACCATACGATAGTGAGTGAGTGTAAGATATGGAAGGAATAGTCTAGTGTCTTCCTATTTTTGGCATTTCTATTGGCTACCGCAACTTGGCCATATGTGTGGAATAGTATTAATGTGACAATTAGTTAATGTTTCTTGCCCCCCTCCCCTCATCACTATCAGATTTGCTTGCAAAGTTGTGCGTTACATGAAATACATGGGTTAAACTCTTGTATCTAGGAAAGCTCAGATTTTAATGCCCATTAATGGAAAAAACACTAGCAAAATTTTCCCGCCATATGATAGTAAATGTTCTTTCCCCAACTCTGAACGCACGATTAAACCAAAATAGGCAGTCATAGTCAAGTGAACCACTTGCTATCCCCTCTTCAGATAACGTTTTAATGACAACTGAATTTAGGGAGATACTCTTCGACATTGATCTAGTTCGCTTTGTGTCTTTGCTGAACTTGTTCTGCGTAACCTATAGCAATTAAATGTAATAAGCATGGGTTTAGGTATAATTGTGTGGCTGCATAAAACTGTATTAAAGCCAGGTCTGCGCTCACCTCTCCCTTTCCATAATTACGTGGCGAAAGTGAATCATGTTAACTAGAGAGACCAGTAATGATATTTATTCCAACAGATACACGGTATTTGTTGAAATGACATAGGTATTGAATAAATATCAAGTAATCTATGCCCTCGACTGATTATTTCTTCCCTTCGTCAGAAAGTATAGGTGAAAGTTAATTACTATCACAGTCGAATACTGGGTCAACAAACGAAAGTAAATAGAAGCTATATGCTGCCTATTAAGCCCTGCTTACGTGCCTTCTGTAGTGGTTCTAAAAATATTGCGTTATCGACTGCGGTCAAATTTTTACCAGTTGATGAAAACCTCCTGCTAGGAATACCCTGGCAATAACTCGCAGGGGCCTATAATTTCGTGGACCATACGAATTTGTTAAACCATTGCTACAGATGGTAACTTGCAGGAGTTGTAGGGCATGATAAGCGACGGTAATCTTCCTACCAGGTCGAGTTTTAACGATGACAATACCACCGCTAATAGAAGGTTACGTTTCACTCTAAACGAACGAAGGTTTATGCGATATACTCCATTCCCTTGTCGCATCTTGGGTATAAAATCGAGACTTCAGTTTCATAACTAAAGTGATTCTAATTTAGCAATAGGTGTTTGTAAGTCTCTGCAATCCCCATATATACATCTGCTTGACAGACGTCCTGGCTACAGATTTAGTGGGAGCATGACGCGTAATTTCACATGTTGGACGCCTCTGCTATGCGTTTATCTGTGTCCTCGTAAGAGGTATTCCCAGTTACTAACGACCATTTTATGTAGGACTGATGCGAGCATAGTATAATTTCTGAACCGTAATCGGATGTGAACAGTGGACGCTGTACATCTCTAGAAAGCTACATTTTGCACGTATGACACACAGTCGATATTTTAAGGAGGTGATTGTTTCATTTCACAGTTCGTTACCACAGTTTATCGTAGAGAAACCTGCAGGAAGGATGTATGTCATGCGCTGGAAATGTATTTCTTACAATGGAATGATAACAGCAATCCATTCCACATGACTGAATGGTCTGAAACTGAAGCGATCTAACATTATAGCCCGTCTCAAGTGCAGAACTGTGTAGCTTTAGGAGCGTGTGTGGTTTTGTTCTCTTTTACCAATTCCTTCTTGGTACTAAAAAAATGGCTCTGAGCACTATGGGACTTAACATCTGTGGTCATCAGTCCCATAGAACTTAGAACTACTTAAACCTAACTAACCTAAGGACATCACACACATCCATACCCGAGGCAGGATTCGAACCTGCGACTGTAGCAGTCGCGCGGTTCCGGACTGCGCGCCTAGAACCGCTAGACCACCGCAGCCGGCTTCTTAGTACTGGTACTGATCCCAGACACTATAAAAATACTTTAACATTGATAGTGTAGTTGATTTACGTAAAATGCTTCGAACTCCATCCGACTGGAGCTCCATCATGCATAAAAACCACCAATTTCTTGTTCTTCTTAAGTCTGCTATTGCATCACAGCACTTTCAAATCTACTACTATACACCGATAAGGGGTGCTAACTTCCTTGACATGGGGTCGTCTGGAGAAATCATGTGCACTTGGATGGTCGAGGACTCGGTAAGCACCATTCACTCACGAGACGCGAAACGTAGCTGTATACTTCTGGCCAGCTGCAGATTGAATCTGTAATGGTGCTTGCGGCGGGCCGGGGTCGGTCGTCTGCTTTTCTGTGAACGCCATTGTGCATTTCACCTTCCTGGATCGGATTCTTGCCGATGCCCCTTCACTCTGTGGTGGCAGATACGTGCTACGCAGTGTAAAGCAGCGTTGATGAAACCACGACCTAATACCTACCACACAGAGGCCGCTTAACTCTAGTTGAAAGTCAGATCCTGAAAATTCATGATTAAAAAATCGGATGTTCGGGATCTTCAGTCTACTTGCAGAAAAGCTTTAAAGTTAGATTAACTCTGCTTTTTATTCATATTGAAACAGATGAAATGACTATCAAGTCCTCATTTAATGGCCGCCGGAGTGGCCGAGCGGTTCTAGGCGCTACAGTCTGGAACCGAGCGTCCGCTACTGTCGCAGGTTCGAATCCTGCCTCGGGCATGGATGTGTGTGATGTACTTAGGTTAGTTAGGTTTAAGTAGTTCTAAGTTCTAGGGGACTGATGACCTCAGAAGTTAAGTCCCATAGTGCTCAGAGCCATTTGAACCTTATTTAATATGGTAAAACGTAATCATTCAAAGTTCACTCTCTATGTAACAAATATGCACTCGAAAAGTAGCCAGAATTTTAGTAAGTCCAACCCGACTAATTTTCACGTTCTACCAGTCACAGACCCACAACTATTCGTGAGTTAAGTATTCGGTCGTTTCAGTGGTCTTCTTTGTAAGAGATGCTATGAAAGTCTATCTGTTATTGTCCTTAACTTGATTTTAAAAAAACAAGTATAGGTTTTAGGAGTTTTAGCTAATTGTCTATATCTCCAGAACTATAATAAAAAAATTTGAAATTTTGACAGCATCATTCCAATAATTACAAAAGGCTGTGTACCAAATTTGAACTAAGTCGGATTATTTAGATTCGTAGAGGGTACGAATCTTCGTATCAACTGAATGTTACGCTATGCATTTCTCACGGCAGGAAGTGTGAGCTGTGCTGTGAGCAAAGCAGAAAGAAAAAACATAGCCATTATGTAGCAACCGTACTAGATGGCTGCGTGCCTTACTGCAACGAATGTCATCTCGCAATAACTTGCTGCGTTAGATACTGCAGGGTGGGCTGGTCAAAGACAATGTGAGGGGATCTTTCAGTCTCTAATTTTATCCTAAGACTGCGAGAATGCTCTGTGACTCACATCCGCATAGAGATAGATCGTAAATTATGCACTATGCTCGAGGTGCTAGAAATATGTAGAGCGCAGTCTGGTATACTTTGATGATGTATATGTTCGAGAATTAACAATGAGTGGACGTACTGTACAGTCCTCTATCTACATTTTCAACGATACTCGCAAAGCAGAGAAGGGACAGTTTAGCGATTACATACTTATTATTACAGTTCATCGACGGTGTGTTTTCCACCCTGTCCATACACTGCTACGCTATTGATTACCACATAATGATCGCTTGTTTGAGGTGGAGAAAGAGTTTTGGTAGAGGGGCAACACCTTTTGGAGATGGCTAGCACTGAAACAGTGATCACGTACATAATTGCAATATGAGGAATCAGTCGAAATGGAATGCAGAGCCATCAGCTATTCCGTCACAGTGACAGATGAGTTTAAATGTAGCGGTCGTCAATCACCTTCGGACAGCAGTTTGGAAACGCTCCAGAATGTGGCCCAACTCTTCCAGTTTCCTTATGTTGTAAATGTATTTTATTTAAAATCATCTAGCGTGTGCAGTGTCTTGTGGTAGTAGCAGTAACATGATTTACACCAAGCAATGTCTCGTCTAAAGTGAGAAGCAATGGTTCAGAAAGTGTTATTGTCATTTTAGAATCTGTCATGGACCTCGAAGCCGTGACCGAAAAACAAAAGAATGGCAGTGTAAAAAGCGTCTTACAGCAGAAAAGCAATGTTTCAAACAACGACACAGGGTCACAGGGAGCGTTTCTTGCGACTTATTGTATAGTTTGTTGGATACGGTCATCCTCCTACAGTACAGGCGATGCAACTTTACACTGGTCTGTGCAATGGATCAACATCTGTATATTTAATAGGATCGTCACATGTGCTCGATGCTGGCAAGTATTTGTTTTCGATATATGTGAGCAGAGAGGTGCAGTAAAAATCTTGTGGGAATCCATATCGGACGAAGTTAGTGTAGCTTTTATAGCTCGTAATTTTTCTCTGTTGGAGGGTCAGAATAACGAAGATAGGATATTGGGGTGATAGACGTGAATGAGACCCGAGGGATGCCGATGTGCTTCGGACTGCAGTATCTGTATGAGGTTTAGAGACACACCACATTGCAGTAGCAAAATCCTCTTCCTTCTCCCACTTCCTGTACTGTCTTTTAAACTACCTCATGTTCCAGGAGCAGCCTTTGTTTGGGGTTGACTTTGCATATCGTACATTGTTGGCAGAGCTACGACAACTTGTTCCCATTTCCACCGAATGGTCAAAACACGGTCTTGTTGCACTAACTCGGTTCACTCGTTTCTACATGGGTCGCAGAAGGTTGTGGATATAGCTCTCTCCAACTTCTGCTCAGTTCCGACTTAAATTGCAACTATCACATGCCCAAAGCTGCAGAAATGGCAACAGTTGCAAGAGGTTGGGAATATCTAAAATTTTACTGTAGCAGATAGGTTCGAAAAAGGTGACTCGATTCGAGATATGAGAGTGGTAGAAATATGATTTACTAGTGGCTGTAATCATTAAAGGACTTCTAGATCGGATACAATATACACTCCTGGAAATTGAAATAAGAACACCGTGAATTCATTGTCCCAGGAAGGGGAAACTTTATTGACACATTCCTGGGGTCAGATACATCACATGATCACACTGACAGAACCACAGGCACATAGACACAGGCAACAGAGCATGCACAATGTCGGCACTAGTACAGTGTATATCCACCTTTCGCAGCAATGCAGGCTGCTATTCTCCCATGGAGACGATCGTAGAAATGCTGGATGTAGTCCTGTGGAACGGCTTGCCATGCCAATTCCACCTGGCGCCTCAGTTGGACCAGCGTTCGTGCTGGACGTGCAGACCGCGTGAGACGACGCTTCATCCAGTCCCAAACATGCTCAATGGGGGACAGATCCGGAGATCTTGCTGGCCAGGGTAGTTGACTTACACCTTCTAGAGCACGTTGGGTGGCACGGGATACATGCGGACGTGCATTGTCCTGTTGGAACAGCAAGTTCCCTTGCCGGTCTAGGAATGGTAGAACGATGGGTTCGATGACGGTTTGGATGTACCGTGCACTATTCAGTGTCCCCCCGACGATCACCAGTGGTGTACGGCCAGTGTAGGAGATCGCTCCCCACACCATGATGCCGGGTGTTGGCCCTGTGTGCCTCGGTCGTATGCAGTCCTGATTGTGGCGCTCACCTGCACGGCGCCAAACACGCATACGACCATCATTGGCACCAAGGCAGAAGCGACTCTCATCGCTGAAGACGACACGTCTCCATTCGTCCCTCCATTCACGCCTGTCGCGACACCACTGGAGGCGGGCTGCACGATGTTGGGGCGTGAGCGGAAGACGGCCTAACGGTGTGCGGGACCGTAGCCCAGCTTCATGGAGACGGTTGCGAATGGTTCTCGCCGATACCCCAGGAGCAACAGTGTCCCTAATTTGCTGGGAAGTGGCGGTGCGGTCCCCTACGGCACTGCGTAGGATCCTACGGTCTTGGCGTGCATCCGTGCGTCGCTGCGGTCCGGTCCCAGGTCGACGGGCACGTGCACCTTCCGCCGACCACTGGCGACAACATCGATGTACTGTGGAGACCTCACGCCCCACGTGTTGAGCAATTCGGCGGTACGTCCACCCGGCCTCCCGCATGCCCACTATACGCCCTCGCTCAAAGTCCGTCAACTGCACATACGATTCACGTCCACGCTGTCGCAGCATGCTACCAGTGTTGAAGACTACGATGGAGCTCCGTATGCCACGGCAAACTGACTGACACTGACGGCGGCGGTGCACAAATGCTGCGCAGCTAGCGTCATTCGACGGCCAACACCGCGGTTCCTGGTGTGTCCGCTGTGCCGTGCGTGTGATCATTGCTTGTACAGCCCTCTCGCAGTGTCCGGAGCAAGTATGGTGGGTCTGACACACCGGTGTCAATGTGTTCTTTTTTCCATTTCCAGGAGTGTAGGTATGTGGCTGAATGGAAAGACTTAATTCCAAATCATAGACATCATTTGTACCGGAGAGCGTAGCACTAGAGATCTGGAAATTTAGTGTACATTTCTTATGATCTCAATCAGCACACCATCTACTGTTTGTGGCCCTTCTCAGTCAACATTCGCCTACAACCCATTTGATATATCACAGAACCTCTGACATTGCATCGAGACAGAATGCATTACAGACGCTGGAGAAATATCTAGCGGCAGTGTGAAGGGGTTGCACATACCGGTTTGACACCACGAGCCTTAGCCGAATAACTTTCTAAATTCAGTAAGTTAATTTCGAGGTTGCACCGTCAGCGATGTGTAACTGCACTGTTGGTTTGATAATATACAGTCTGGCGATCACCGTAGATATTCAGTGTTGTGATATTTGTCTGGAAAAAAACACTTTATTTGGAGGTAATGCCATACGTCGATTTATAAAGCCAGTATACTTTTAACATGCATTTTGTATGAGCCTGTAGAACCAAGACTGCTTGTGACAGTAACATACAGTAGTTGTTGCGATTGTGTTTTTTAACATCTGGCGGTTTGTAAGACGGTTCCGCCTCTCTAAGAGACAGTGGTATGACTCACAAGAAAAACTTATGAGACATGTCCACGCATCACTGATTTTCGGTCAGTATTATTTCGTATTTCCAGCAACCAGTTTTTGGCAAAGTATTATACTTAGTAGTAGGTGATGCGTGATAAGTTCGCCTTGAGCATCAGGCTTATAAAGTATGTGTTTCTGTTCTGACATGTGCAAAGGAAATCAGAATGTCCAGTCGTAAGGAAGGTATGTATTTTATGTGGAATACTGAGATAGCAAAGGGAACAGTGTGTCAGGTCATAAGAATGGTATAGATATTTCTATTTCCAGAGTCACAGCCGCCAGCAGGTTGTCTTTCTGATACTTCGTTCAACTGAGACCGCAATTGTAGCATTTAATAGTAAGTATAGCCATCATATATATATATATATATATATATATATATATATATATATATATATATGTGTGTGTGTGTGTGTGTGTGTGTGTGTGTGTGGCCGATTTCGTTGGAGGATTCTGTCTATGCGTGCTTTTCGTGGTGGCTGTGGCGGTGGTGGCCTGTGGCGGGAATGATACACGTTTCCCGCTAACAGCAGGAGCTGTCCAAATGGAGAGGCCTGTTGGGATGCAGGTATGTAGTTGACTTAACCATGTCGTCCTCTAGACCGCCGAATAGCAGACTAATACTTAATACGTGATGGACAGCTTTCGTGATCGCATGGAAATTTGAAAAGATTTCAATATGGACATGTGTTAGCGCTGGACCATTATTCCCACTCGAGCAAGTTGTCTGACTGCTTCTTCACATTTACCATCTTTATTTGGTTGAGAGAAGATCGATTGTGGTGTGTGTTGATTGCATCTAGCAGGCGAAACACACCTGGGGGACACGTTTGCTGGTTCTCTAGACTTGAGACACACCTTAATTGACTTTAAATAAGGATGTTTTGGAATCTGTTAGATCACTGCCATCGGTATTTGGATTCGCGAATTTTTCCTATATTTTTTTCGAGTTTTCACGTAAAGGTCTTCGCAGACGGGTAATTTTCTATTTACTAAATGGTTTACAGCACGCTCCACCTCGCTAAAATGTCGGGTTTGTAGAGAAATAATTTCCAGTCTGTATCTTCAGAATTATGTTGCACGAGCGATCGATAGCGTACTGCTATGTGCTTGATATCGAGAAGTATGGAGTATCGCGTAAATGGTATATTATTCTGACAAACCATGTGGAAATACATATGTTCTCATAATACCAGAGTCTGGAGATGTGTGTAGAAAGTCGGGGCCAGAAACGACGACTCCTTTGTGCCGAGAGAACCATTATACAATATTTCTATACCTTTATACAATAGTCTTCATGGTATATGTAAGAGTGTCTGGTGGTCGCTACTTCATATCCTATCGTGAGATATAGATTCAGCATATCGATAGCCATGTTGTTGTTGTTGTGGTCTTCAGTCCTGAGACTGGTTTGATGCAGCTCTCCA